>NW_017216467.1:0-23338 GCF_001704415.2 Capra hircus
AAGGCACCAGGTATGGATTGGTACAGGCTGGATTGTTAATGGTGGGGGTGGGGTGGGGTGGGAGTGGGGGTTGACTTTGTTTCTCTGACACCTGTGTTCACTGCGTGCGGAGCCCCAGGAGAGGATAAAGCTGCTTCAAGGAGAGTGAGGCTGTATCTGGAGTTTGTAGAGTTGGTCTGGGATCCTGCTGTGTCCACAGGATGGGTGGGAATGGCCTCCTTGAATCTTTTCCCCACCATCCCAACCCCTGCCCGCCCATCACACTGAAGGGGCTGCCCTTTCAGTCCTCTGTGGAAACAGGCTCCTTTGACATGATGTTACTCACGTCAGGGCCACACAGATTTTCAGGATCCTTCTGCCTCAAAAGCTGAAGCATTATGTATTAAAAATTGGAAAGATTAATCCCAATGACCTGAGGATTTTGATGGGCTTGGTTCTTTTCTTTGCCTCTAAACCCCTGGAAAGCCATCATTCAAAACTCAACATATTTACCACCCATGGTGCCAGGCCCCTGCTCTAACCACTCAGGACAGAAGGACAAGTAAAGTCACAGTCCTGCTTAAAGGTCCTGGTTGGGGTCAAATGGCAAAAAAACTCTCGTAGGGCAGGTTGATCCAGACTCAAAGGAGTCAAATCCACGGACATGGACAGGAATACTCTGTGACAGAGGTGGCAAGGACCTCCTGGTAGCCCCTCAGCAGCACACAGACCCAGGAGAAACTGCCAGAGGGCAATCCACCGCGGCCAGCATTTCTCAGATCTATGGTGATGACGCTGTGGTCACAGACCCCATGGCAGGCTGTTTATCCTCATATAGGTCATTCTAAATGTCTTACCTTTTAATTGAGATGGGATTTTGCACAGGGGAGAAAGTGGGAAAGTATTACTCCACCTCCCTGAAGATCAGGGGCAGCGCACATTTGGTATTCTGCCATCAGTCATCACTTACGGTGACGACTTCTTTTTCCTTCAAGTGCAAATGCCACCTCTAAATCTCATGTTTTATATGTAAGAAAATCTTCAGACCAAACAGAACTAAAAAGTGCTCAGGTATTCATTCAAATACCAATTGCTTTTAGTAAAAGCGGATGTAAGATAGGAGGGAAAATTAATTCAAAGCAGCAGCCCCTGGAACCCAAAATACAATGGTTTGAACAGTACACCCTGGCCAGCTGTCTTTTCTCATAAACCTGCATCTCAGATGAAGGGATAGTTTCACTGAATCCTTGAAAGAATTTCTTCTTCACAAGCACACAAATCACTTTTGACTAAACTAAACATTCTACAGAGAGAAAGAAATGAAAATTATTAAAATTTAGCAAGTAAGCAAATATAGACCTTTCTTTAGAAAAAGAAAGGACAAAGAATCAATTTAGGCGCTATTTGGAAAGAAGGTACTGATCAAGAAAGATGTGTTTGCAGACACAGAAACCAGATTGGTGGTTGGCAAAGGGGGAAGAGTGCTGGGCAGGGATAACCGGGAGTTTGGGATTAGTAACTATGAATGATTACATATAGGCTGGAGAAACCAACAAGGTCCTACTGTATAACACAAGGAATTATATTCAATATTTTGTGATAAATCATTACAAAAAAGAATATATATATATATATATATGCATGAAAGTGAAAGTTGCTCAGTCGTGTCCAGCTCTTTTGCAACCCCATGGACTATACAGTCTATGAAATTCTCTAGGCCAGAATACTGGAGTGGATACGCTTTCTCTTTTCCAGGGGATCTTCCCAACCCATGAATCAAACCCAGGTCTTCCGCATTGCAGGCAGATTCTTTACCAGCTGAGCCACAAGGGAAGCCCAAGAATACTAGAGTGGGTAGCCTATCCCTTCTCCAGCGGATCTTCCCGACCCAGGAATTGAACCGGGGTCTCCTGCATTGCAGGCAGATTCTTTACCAACTGAACTATCAGGGAGGCCATACTGAGTCATTTTGCTATACAGCAGAAATTAACACAACACTGTAGATCAACTACACTTCAATACAATTGAAATTAAAAAAAAGAAAGATATGTTTGGCCTAAAGAGACAGTGCTCAAAAAATCCAAACATACTCAAAATTGCCCTGAACTTCTTCTTAGCGAAATAAAGAGGCCAACCCAACAGGAGGCCAGGATCCAAAGAGGAGAGCGGGGAAGCAATGACAAGCGTCCCGTCAGGCACTCAGGAAAATCTGTGTGAGGGTCCAAACAGAATCAGAACCAGGAGTGTCTGAATGCATGTCTAGAGTCAATAATAAAAGGCCCTTTAACTGTGTCAGAAGCAGGAAGAGACTTGAACATCATCGGTCCAGGGGCTCAGGGATGGAGAAAATGCAAAGGCAGGTGGGCTGAGTCCTTTGTCTCTGTTGTGAAGGAAGACCTCGGGGAGCCCTTCCTCCCAAACTGCTTTTGAAGCAGACAGATCTAAGCTGGTTATCACATTCAGCAGCGAGAGTGCACAGAATGTTCCTGCCTGAACTGACAAATGAGATGTGGATAAATTGCAGGGATGGGATGGTCCCAGTTGCAAGTTATGAAAGAACTCACATGTGACATGGGACAAGTGTCAGCCCCAACTGGTCACAGGTCACTGCCGGAGGCATCATGGATGACGCCAGGCGGACCACCTACCAGCCCTCCATTTCTAAAGAAGAGCTCCAACAGAGATTGGAGGGCGTGCACCCCTCTGAGATTCTGGCTGCGTCTTGGGAGGGTGGCGTGATTCTGTCTGGAATTTAATAACCCTAAATCTGGACCATGGAGTCTTACTGTGGAGCCTGATTTCCTATCTTGGGTTCTCCTGGACCAAACATTTTATGTTTAAAATATTCCTTGCTTGACCTTTTAATCGAGTTAGAGACTCTAGTCATGTTCAAAGTTTTCTCTTACTCCTTATTTTCGATTTGAGAAAATAAGGGCAGTTTTCTCCCAATGATTAAGCATCTCAGATTCCAAATGTGAGAATAGATTGATACTTTTTTTTCCCTAGGACAATTACTAAGTTCTAAAGCATTATCTTTCCTTATTAAAAATTACTTCCTAATGTCTTCATTGACTTTTATGTCCAAAGAATTCTTTCAACAGTTATCACCATAATCCATTTGGGGATATAATAAATGATGTTAAAATATTTTATTTAAGATAACCAAAGCATTTATCAGTAGTTTTGAAGAAAAATAATAGCAAAACACGCATGCATTTAAAATCAAGCTGATCTATTATATCAACCCTCAATGTTCATTGGAAGGACTGATGCTGAAACTGAAGGCTCTACTACTTTGGCCACCAGATGTGAAGAGCCAACTCATTGGAAAGGACCCTGTTGGTGGGAAAAATAGAGGGCAGGAGGAGAAGGGGGTGACAGAGGATGAGAATGGTTGGATGGCATCATCAACTCAATGGGCATGAGTTTGAGCAAACTCTAGGACAGTGAAGGACAGGAAGGCTGGCATGCTGCTGTCCATGGGGTCTCAAAGAGTCAGACATGACTTAGCAACTGAACAACAACAACAATTGGAGTGAGATGTTTGAAGAGGTTATGAAAATATGGAACTTGAATTTTTCAGAGTTCAGCAAATCTCATCTAAAGGGGAAAAGTGTTTCTTCTGCAGGTAGAAAACACGCCAGGGAAGCCTTGCTGTGAGGCCCTAGAGCATCACTGCTGAGTCCCCTCTGCTTGGCCTCAGGTAACAAGCTTAGCAAATGTCCTGGAAGACACATGGCCTCTTCAGTTTAGGGGTTCTCCTATCTGAACTTCTCAAGGAGGCCCATGGATAGGAGAGCCCATTGCCTCCCTCACAATAACTCATGCTGGGCTGGCTGGTGCAGCTTTCCTTAGTCCTTCCATGAAGAAATGTTTGCACGGTGGGTGGCAGTCCTCAGAGTGACTCTTCAGAGTGATACAGCTGCCCCCGCCTGAACAGTGTCCACCTGAGGTGGTTTACCACCGCTTCTACCATCGTGGGCATTGCTGTTTCTGGGGAAAAATATCCATCATTTGATGAACATTTGGGTTGTTTCCACATTTTGACTATTGTGAATAATGTTGCTAAGAACAGTCATGTTGTAAATTTCTGTGTGGACCTATATTTGCATTTCTCTTGGATACACGCCAAGGAGTGGAACTGCTGGGTCACACGATAATACTAACCCCTCTTACTCTTTCTAGAGTAGCATTTCCCAGCTAAATCATCCCTAGACTAATCACCTGCAATACACCATAGACCCGGCTGTGAGGAAGATAAAGAGGGTGGTGAGGAATGGTAAGGAGGCCAAGTCCCAGCCAGACCAGTAGCAGTTAGCAAAAATGCAGACAGGCCATGCTCGGGGCCCTAGAGATGCTACAGAGAGAGGGGGGCTCCTATTCTGGCTTTGCCATCTGCTTATTGTGTGGTCATGGTTAAGGTTACTTAACTTCTTCGGACCTTTAATCCTTCAACTATAAAATAGGAATATTAACCCTGATGTTATGAGGTTTTCAAATGTTCCAAAGGATGTGCCCTGTGTGGTCCATTGCTTCTTCCAACTTGATCCAGTCTGCCAACACAGGGGACTTGGCAACCAGCCCAAAGTCTCCTTCTGGGTCCACCACTGTTCACAGATGCAAATCAATCCCTGGGCATAGGTCCTCAAGGTAAATGTGAAAAGCACAACTCCGTGACAGGCCTTGGGTATTTGTGTGATAAATATCTTTGAGGGGATAAATAAACATGTCAACCCAGTCAGAGTGGAGCGATGAATAAGAATGGGCTTAGAGACCAGGAAGGCTAACAGCAGGGTTCCCCGGAGGTTGGTATGACAAATGCTCCGGAAGAAAGATGGTTTCCTGTAACATCTCGGGATGGCCTGCAGTTTTGCTGGGAAGTAATCTAGGAAATAAACGATGGGGTGCCTGTCCTTGAGGACAAGGAGAGCTCGTGACTGTGGGGAGGGGATGGACCCAACCATCCGGTGGTGCGAGTCAGGCCCAGGAGTCATGGATGGTCCCTTGGCTCTATGCCCACATTTCTTCTGGTCTGGTCACCCACATTGACGGACACGTAACATCCTGTCCCTGATCCTTGTCTCCCTCTGGGCCTCTTCATATTATAGTACAGCCGGATTAACCATCCCAAAGCTCATTTTACCTACTTCCTTGATGCTCCAAAACATTCATTGGATCCCCACTGGAAAGAGATCTCTAATATTTCACAATGTGACAGCGTCTGGCCAGTCCAGGCTGCCTCCCACTCTTCCATCCAAGGAACCAGCCGCTCTCATCTCACCGCTCTACTTATGGATCCCAGCAGCACTCAGCTTTGGGGATCTCTGCCTGCAGAACCAACCCCTCTGCCCACCTCTCTTCATAACCCCACCAAGGCCCAGATCACGCCACTCACTGCCCTGGCTTAGAGTGTCAGATCACGCCCACCAGTGTCCCTTCCTTCCTCCCAACTCAAAGTCCTTATTTTTAATAATGCTCATTGGGCTGTAACTACCACCTTGGGACACAGTGCACTGGGACCTAACTCTCCAGGTGATCAGCTCTGCTCTCCATCACTGGAGTAAATTCTTTAGGGCAGAGGTCTTGTTTTTACCCTCCTCCCACTGTGTTAGCATGTAATGGATGCTCAGTAAAAGTTTGCCTTTACTGGGAATGATCAGGGGCTCTTCTCCAGAGGCACTAGAAGTAAAGGGGTCAAAATCACAGGTTTAAAGGCCAAACTTGGACAATAACCTTTAAAGGAGAAAGATGTGGGGTGGGGAGGCAGAATTGTGATTCTGCAGCCTGTACCTGGGAAGGAATATGGAGTGGGGCTGAGTATAGCGGCCCCAGGGGAATGGGGACAGGAGTGCTTCTAGATCACAGAGGCAGGAACTGGGGAGGCTGGGGCCATTCCCATCTCACTGGAATGTTTCAGCTGAAATGTTACCCTAATATGCACGGTTTCCTAACTTCTTTTCTTTTTAAACTGTGGAATTCTTTCTCTCAAGAAAAGATTCCCTGAAGCATAAAGTGTGAAACAGACCCATGCAGTGCTGCTCTGGGAGATTCAAAAACAGGGGCCCCAGAACCTTCAGGCCAGCCCATTTCCTGTCTCCTCTGCCCAGACTAAAGGGTTTGTGGAGGGAACCAAAACTGCTGGGCAGCTTCCATCAGTCCCTTGAGACCTCAGATTAACTTTTGTGAGTTCCTAAAAGGCATTAGTGATGAGGTTGGACCTGAGGATTTGGGGGTGGTGGGTTATCTTTTTCTTTATATGAAACACACCCTTAGAAAAAACCCCAAATCTATAAATGTCAGCTAAAGCCATCAGACCCAATAGCACCGATGACAAAGAATAATAATTTGCACACAGAAGAATTGTGCAAGTGATGAACTGTGTGTAGAGGAATCGTGTTTCTTCTGACATCCCTATTCTAGGAGAGAGTTTTGCTGAGAAGGTAATGCTTAGATAACAGGTTCCTCTTCTGTTGATGAAAACTCATTTCATTGCACAAATATGCTTGAATTTTACATTAGGAAGCCTGACTCATTAAATATTTTTGGTGCAGTAACATTTCTGGTCAAACTAGATTAAACAAATAAGCAATTAGTTTTGGAGACTGGGTATGAATACAAAAGCAGAATTCATTATTTTTCTAATTGTTTTTCCCTAATGTGGACATTGGCGTCTTTGCTTTCACTTTGGGCTCTGCCTTGAGATGACCCAGACAATCCGTTCCAATCTCCCTCTGTACCTTGAGTTCCCTGGGATAGAGGACTGCTCTGAGTGGGTGGCATCACTTCTATGCTGTTGTAGAGTATTACCTGAGTCTCATCACGGGCTCAACCAAGTGTGAGTGGGGGAGAAGGTGACGGCTTGCAGCCTGGGTGTCTGAGTCAGCCCCACACCCACAGGGGAGGCACCTCCTTCAAGTCCACCCACTGAGGGTTTGGTTCTAAGCCAAGGGAGCATGTGACAGTGGGGGCTGGGGCCTGGGGCCTGTTCTAGGGGTGTGGGTTTACAGCAGAGGCCTTTGTTTCTGATAATTACCTCTGAGGTAATTATCTGAAATTACCAGATAATTCTCTAGTTCTCTCCTGGAATCATCTACGTGCTAGTTCTCAAATGTATTCCCAGATCAGCATCACCTGAGCACTGGGAAGAAATGCGGCATCTTGAGCCCCACCCCAGACCTACTGAATCAGAAACCCTGCAGGAGGAGCCCAGCAACCTGCGTTTTAACAAGCCCTTCAGGGGATTCTGGTGCAAGCTCAACTTTGAAAACTGTTTGTCTAGAAATCAGAATGTTACATTTTAAAAGGACATCCGGGGTTATTCAGTTTTCTGTCAATTCTTACAATTTATGGATTATAGCACTGAGGGAAAGAGAGAAAGCTGACTTCCTTGTCCCTAGCGAGCTAGAGCAGAGTCTGAAACAGCATGGTTCCTGCCCCTGAGACAGCCTCTCTCTCCCCTCCCCATATACTCAAGCGCCTAGCATCTTCAGAACCACTGGAGGATGCACAGCATGGGGAGGGTCACATAATTCATGGTTGCAGAGATCAGGGGTTCCACAGAGGTGAACGTGCGTAGATCCCTATGCTAGGAGGGTAAGACATCCTAGTGAGTGTGTCCTGGGGCTGCTCTGCCTGCTGGTCACCCCTCCTGGCAATTTCTCTCTCCTAGGGCAACCAGAATTACGCTGGTAAAAGGAAGTGACCCTGAATGCTGTGCCCCATGGCAGCAGGAGGCTGTGAAGGGAAGTGTGAGTGATGCGGGGGTCCTTGTCAGGTGATATCCATCCTAGGCAGGGGCCCCAGGGTGGCTTGTAGGGCGGCTGGGGCAGGCCGCTCAACTCCACCTCCCACAGACCTGTCAGCCTTTGTCCTGTGGGACCAGAGCGATGGTGGCCCTGAGTTGCTGAATGCTTGATCACAGGAGGCACCAAAGGGGAGAGCAGATGATGCCCCGTGTGCCCTCTTACTCCCTGATTCTCACCCACACACCTGCAGCAGGGCACGAACTGCCACCACCTGTCATCACCGCACTGACACCAGAGAGGGGAGCCATGCCTGCAGCCGCTGCGACTCTCCTCCTTGGGCCTGGAGGTCAAAGTCTTCTGGCCTCAGGGCCAAGAGGACCCCTGCAGGCAGGATTCCATGGGCACTGCCCAGCGGTGAGCCATCCCTACACCCCACTTCCACCATGTTCGGAGCCTCCATCCCCTTGACCTTGACTTCCTCCTTCACCACCCTGCACACCTCTGCCCTGGGCCCTCCAAATGACTGCTCAAGAACCAGAAAACTCTCCATGGCCTCCACCAGGCTCTTTCCAGAACATTCCCTCCATGTCTTCCTTAGGGAACAGTAGCTCCCCTGCAGACCCCTCCATCCTGTGGCCTTCCCCAGCATGGTGCTTATGACTTCATGCCCAGCACACCTCAGGATCAGGAGGTGGGCCGTGTCCTCCTTGTGCCCCATTCACCTGCACCCTCTGCACAAATGCCCTTGGGCTGAACCACTGCTCCCCGAGTGATGCTCCCACATCACTCCCTGACTCACTGAAGCCTTGGGCTTCCCTCTCCGTCATCTTCCCAGTCTGTGCCTCGCCCTCCTGTAGGTAACTCCAAGGTCCACCTGAACAGCGCACACTCACTCCCCAACCCCCACAGCTCCTCCAAATCTGCCCCTTCCTGACATTCACTTGGACCTGGCCTAGCCTGAAGTTGCTCCAATTTCAAAGCCACACATCAAGTACACTTTTTGAATGCAAGCATCCTGCCCACGTGGGGCAACCTCTGATAACTCCACCCCCACACCCCCAGCCCCACCCCACCCCCACACAGCCTTAACTGGTTCTGCAGAGCCCTATCCTAATTCGTATCCTGCTTCATCCAGCTTGGGTTCCATTTTGCAATAGTGTAATTGACAATACTCCCCTAAGCAACAGGCGTGAGTTGCCTTCATCTTTCCATAGCATACAACCAGGAAAACCCAACCTGAGAGAGACCCACCATCCTCTTTCTATAGGGCCTGCTCTGAGCAGCCAGGTTCTGCTGAGAAAGCCACACAACAGGGCAAATGGGCAGCTTTGTAAATGGAAGATCACAAACTTCAAATGAGCCTTCAAAATACTTTCTTAGAAATGCTGAATTTCTCTGGTCAGTTCCATCTCCCCTTCTCTGTAGTGCACTGACTAACATTTTTCATTCTCCTTCAACCCCAAAGCCTCCTCTCTCATTCTCAGCAACCAAGCTTATCTCCCACCTACAGAGAAAATAGAAGACTGACTGTCCAATTGCGTAAATAATACCTCTGCTTGGGCACTCAGAATCTCCGCAAGTGACGCAGGCGCAGAACCCAGCCCACTATCCCTCCCTGTGCCCTTCTGGGAGCCCCTTTGCGTCTCCCACATATTTGCAAATCAGCCCTTCGTTCTCCTGCTTTGGTTCCTTTGATTTCCATGTAGGCTGCCTGAGGAGCCCATAGAAAAGCTGCTCACTGAGCCAGATTTCCAGGGCCCTCCCTGGGGAGCTGTGGGCTTATGAGAACTCAGTTCCCCTCTGTTCCCTCAGGCGGCACCCACTCAGCCTCCTGGAGCCTGTCTCCCTGCTGAGCTGCAGCACCTCCTCGGAGCCGTGGGGCTACCTGTCTGAGCCTTGGGCCTGGAGGTCAAAGTCTTCTGGCCTGAGGGCCAAGAGGACCCCTGCAGGCAGGATTCCATGGGCACTGCCCAGCGACCCTTCAAGGCCTCCTTCCTTGCCTTCCTTGTCTTCTCCTCCTTTTAGGGCATCAGATGAGCTGTCAGACACCAGAAGGCCCTGTCTCCACCCAGCACCCCCAATACCCAGCTCCTCACAAGCTTCCCTCCCCAAATACAAACCCCTTCCTGTGAACAAATGGCAGCCCACTGGGTCAGGAAACGCCACCAAACTGTGAACATTATGTCAGGCCCAAGAGGACTTCCTGGGACACGGGACACTGCTTAGAAGTACAGGGATTACTGGAGCCATGAAACCTGGTCTTTTCCCTTAGGAGCCCTGGTCCATCAGGAGAAATACAGTCCACGTGCACAAACAACTTGTGCACATCTAAGAACTCATGCATTTTCCTTACAACTAGTACAGCTCAGATGATAACGCATGCATGGGGATTTTCTGTGGGGCTCACAGGGTCATGAATGGGTGCTTGTTCCCCTGAGCTTTTCTGGATACAGAAAGCATTTGTTGTGTCCAGAAAAAAAGACAGAAAGGAAGAAACACAAGCACATATTTAAATCTCCAGGGCTCAATACTACAGCTGATGTTGCCCTGCAGCTCAGCTCTCCTGAGGAAACTGAGCCCCAGGCCTGGGATGCTGGCAGAAAGTGCCCCTTGCACAAGAAAAAATCTGGGGTCCAGCATTGCCTTTATTTACCCAGAATACTTAATGTGTCTTTTTTCCCCATCTTTCATATCCGCTCAGAGAAGATGTTAATTTTCTGAAATTAAACACTTAGCTTGATTACTGTTTTGTTAATTGCTGCATTCAAAAACCCCTGGTGCTTCTGCCTGTTTAACATGGATAGTGCTGTGAAAATGATAGGCGCAGAGCTGGCGTGCAGGTGGACAGACAGCAGCCCTGGAATACCACCCTGACATCCCCGCTGGTGCCTGCTGGAGCAGCTGGGGCCCTGACCGTAGGGGAGGGGGCAGTCCAACCTCAGCGTGGCTGAGTGTCTCCCACACATGGCTGTGCTTTGGCAGAACATTGCACCCAGGAAGTCCAGGTCTCAGCAACATCTGAGAGAATGCGTGGTCTCAGCTCTAATTACAGTGCCCACCCAGAGATGCCAGAGGGAGGAAAGACCACAGAGAGAACAAGCTATACCATTTGCTGATGTCTGAGATGAATTTAATAATGACGGAGGCATCCATTCATACATTCATTTGATAATTTATTAATTCATTCAATGAACATTTCTCAAAAGCTATTATTTCAGGCACCTAGCTAGACACGGGGGAATCATAGCCACACAGATGGATATAAGACCCAACTCTCCTGGAGATGACAGTTTGTTCATGGAACTGACATTTGCCAGAGGAGCAAGGAACAGGCTCATTTGCCTGGGCTACAAAGCAGACAGAAACTATCTCCTGCTCCAACTGGAGGCTGCCTCTGTAAAGAGGGTGAAAACAATTTCATTTGGACTTTGAATAGGGGAGGAACTTACTACAGTTCACTGCCAGCCATCTCCTTTTCACCTAACAAACTCTGTACCTAGAGCGCTTGGCCCAAGAGCTAGTAAAATGAGCAAATAGGTCCCCGGGCCCATGGGGCCCTCCAGTCACCCTCAGAGCAACGCAGCTGTTCACAAGCTGTTAGCAGCATCCCTAGGCATTGCTTAGGGCTGGAACGGGGAGCATACCTATGCCCAACCACCAAGTGTCCCAGCACGTGAAATCTGTCCACAAGAAGTTCCAACTGGTTGGATAATGAATAATATAATATCCCACCCAGTATTGTCTCTGTGTGGGCTTCCCAGATGGCGCTAGCGGTAAAGAATCTACCTACCAGTGCTGGAGATGCAAGACATGCGGATTTGATTCCTGGGTCAGGAAGAGCCCATGAAGAAGGAAATGGCACCCTACCCCAGTATTCTTGCCTGGAGAATACCATGGACAGAGGAGCCTGGCAGGATACAGTCCCTGGGGCTGCAGAGTCGGACATGACTGAGCAACTGAGTGCACACACTGTGTGGCAACAACCTCCCCAGATTGAAAGCTCTGGAGCAGCAGCATGCGATCACATCCTAACTTTCACCAAGTGTGAGCTGGCACTTCAGCAGGCTGTGGAACCCAGAGCCCAGCTGAGATTCCCCCTTGGTGCCCTTCTGGGCCACTGAGCCCAGTTTCAAGGAATGCTGGGGCCCAGAACATGAGCTCCCCAAGACACAGACTCTTGTCTGTGGTGTTTGCTCCTGTGGTCTTCGTGCCTGGAACCATGAATGACACACAGAAGACCTCAATAAATATTTGTCGAGTCAGTGAATGAGAGCCCCTAGAAGCAGAAGACAAGTAGTCGGCAAGTGGAAGGCAATCACAAAGACTGTGGTGAGTACACTTCCAAAGGTAACATGCTTAAACAAACAAACAAATCCCCCTCTGAACGTGGTTGAATCTCACTATGTTCCTTTGAGAGCACTGGGGCTCCTGGTAATACCCTACGATCAGTCTCTTACATTTTCCCTCTAGGATCTATAGGGGAGGAAGACACCTGGCTCCCTGCTGACCTGGAAGGATCACTTGCCCACCTGTGGATCACCAGGACATATTACGATCACTACACATCAACCAAACATATGTCGTATGCAGGGACTAAAGAAGCGTGGCAAATATTTATCAAGACTTTATGCCTAGTGCTGTGTGGTCCTTCTCTCATGAAGCTGGGGTAGGGTGGGAAGTCTGGTTCTCTGCAGAGATCACCATCTAGTGCAGAACCTAAGGCTGCCAGCAGTGGGAAGCCCATGACTTTGGTCAAGGGCAATGCTACATGCTGACCTGCTCAGCTCAAAAGACAAGAAAGCCTAATTGCTAATGGCAGGACCTCTCTGAGGCTGCTTGGAAGTTCCTTCTCAATACCAGGGCTTCAGAAACAATAAAAACAACCTTTTTATGATAAGAAAGCAATGAAATGAACTATGAAATTGAATTGAGAACAGTGAAATTTTCATTGACTCTAGGTTTTTAAAAAACTTTTCCTTATTAACCTCAATGAAAGTTTTCCTTAAAGTCATTCCCATCTTTTTGAAGTTCCAACTCAATCTTCTCTCTGCTCTGGAGCAAATTTCACCTGCTAATTTCCAATGAGACCAGCCCTTAAAAACAGACTAGATTCACCATATGGATCGTAACACTCTAAATTTTCACAGGCAGCAGTGTAATATTGTTTTAATATTTAATTTTGAGATTTACATAATATCTTTCCTCCAAAGAGCTCAATATATTGCAATATCATAAAATTCCTTTTCATATTCAAAGATTATTCTTTATGCATGCAAATACTATATTTAACCAAGGAATAATGCAAATTAGGTGATATGTTCAGAGGAATTGGTAGGCTGGGTAATTCATGTATGGGAAAAGTAGCATCTCTGAGTGTCTTTAATTGTTTGGGAACTTCAAAAATGCCTTAAAATGGACAAACTAGGGGCTTGTGGTGATTGACAGAGTGGTATAGAATTTTTTAAATAAAATTAAGTAACGGCTTGTGTCTGTGTTGCAGGCTCAGGGGATATGTTAGTATTTCACATGCAGTCAGCACAGCAGGCCATATATGAACTGTGTGTAAAATAAATGTCGGATAGAAATGCTGCTGATGCGTAGTACAAGGGAAAAGTGCTGCTTCTCCAAACACAAGGAGGAGAGACAGTCGGGCTCCTTGGAGCCACAGAAGGAGCCCGCTTTGGGCACACACATCCCATTCTATCTCACCCTCTCCATTAGCCCCCTGGGACACAGATTTCCCTGCTCGCCTTTCTGGTACCTACTCCTTTCGTGAAGAATGGCCACATTGACATCTGTCATTTATCTTATCTAGATGACATCAGTCCCAAACAAAGGGACTCAGGGCTTTGGAAAGAGAAAAACTGGGGGGGAAAAGGCCCAGCAAATTGCTGTCCGGCTCAGGATACATTCTCAGAAATGATGCTCATCTCCCAGTCCATCACACGGTTTGCAAAGTGATTTTCTATCCCGTGTCATTTGCTCGTCACACAGCACTAGGAAACAGGTGTCATTACTCCCATCTTACTGGGGAGAAAGGAGGGATCGTGGCAATTCAATGGATTTGGGTGAGTCACGTGAGGAGCAGAGAGAGGGACCAAGCCCAGGACTCCCCGCCCACTGCACAGCCACCACCATGAGCCCAGGAACCAGGGAAGGTGACTGCCCCATGGTGGGATGAGATGGTACATCACAGCACACTCACCATTTAGGCCTGAGTAGATCAGATTAGCTCTTTGAGTCTATGGGCAAGGCACAGCCAAAACGTCAGATCCAGAATTGGATTTGTTTGCCTCTCAGGTGTTTTAAGATTTTCTAGTTACTCGTCAACATTTTTAATCTGGGTTTTCAGTTTCTAGGATCTGGCAGCACTGGGTATGGCACCACTTGCTGGAGCTGAGTAGGGGCTGCTCCTTTCTCCCTGTCGGTTCCCTGTGGCCCCCACCCCTCCCTCCTGTCTGGCCCTGGGTGGCTCCTCTCCATTACCTTCCTAGCCTCAGGGGTCTTTGAGTGTGCTCTCTCTGGCTTAGATGCTCCCAAATTTACTGACTTTATTTTACCACACTACAAGTTGATTTTATGGACGTGCTGGTCTGGTTTGTCTCATTGTTTCCAACATTTCCTCCAAGGTCCTCGTCCCCAACTCTGACACTCTGAGTCTAGTTGGCAGAAAAGATAGGTAAAGTTTGTCATTCACTTTAATTCTGTCTGACAGCTGGATGATCCAGCCATCACTCTGAACCTGGGGCCAGGTGCCAGAGAGTGACTGCGGGAGTTAGTGGTGATAACAACCTCTCTGCAGATCGCTGGGCCACTGCAAGAGAGAGAGTTCTACCTGATCTGGTCTATTTAAAACTCAAGGCAGCTGTATTCAGTGCAAGGCTGCATCCCTAAAGACCTCACGTAAATCTCAGCTTGCATAATTCATGACCAACCCTGACCAAAGATGATGGACATTTTTTTGACAGCTAAAGTGGCCCAGCTATGTGGCAATAGCTTAGAGGGAGCTTACAACTTACACGGCTCACTATAATGTGATTTTTGATTTGTCCGAGGATAAAATGGCTACAAACCTGAGTATGAAACCCAGAAACATCATTTAGCTGGCTGTGAGAGGCTGAGCAAATTTCAAAAGCACTCTGAGCCCAGTTTCTTCATCTGACCCACCTCATTTTTATAAAGAACTTGATAGGGACTTGGAACATTGTACTTTCTCAAAAATGGTAGTTCTCTGTCACTGTTTATGAGCTGGATGAGGATCCTACCCTGATCTTCTCCAAGTAACTCAAGATCCTCGAGTAGTCTGACTATATACCTGACTGGGGTCATCACAGGAGGAGATGGAGGCTCTCTGGATCTGAGGATTCAATAGACCCTTTGGTGTCCCCAGCCATTCTTGTTTATGATGGAAGAACTATTAATATATCTAATGTGTATCCAACGGACCAAAACAGAACTATAAAATCTCCTTAGATCACAACCTTAGGATCAAGAGAAGTGTATTGGTGACTTTCTCAGATAGAATGATGCCAACCAGAACCCATTTTGTAAGGTACAAAAAAAAAAAAATCAGCTAACATGAGCTGTCTGCCTCCACTGGGTAGGGCTTATGAGAGAGACACAACGCAGCATCAATGCGGCGTACCTGGGAAGCCCCAAGAAAGAACAGCATGACAAACCCTGACTCCGCTGGAGAGTGAGAATGGCTCAGCCAGCCACCTGTGGCCCATAGCTCCTAAACAAAGGAGGAAGCGCCCCAGAGGAGTGCACAGTATCCAAAAACAGATGATGATGTTCAGATCAAGTCCAAAATACTTGCAGCCAACTTGTCCAAACTCTTCCCTCATGTGACCCAAACATCCATTGTCAGGATCCAACTCACCTTGGGAATTATTTGCACCCCTTAATGATTGCACACCTATCTCACATCTCCATCCACAGGCAGGGGAAGCCTTTAATGGTTCAGTATCACAGAAAAAAATTGTGGAAGGTAACCAGGTTGCACACTGAGGTCCCCTCCCCTCAGCAGGATGGCACTGTCTGGCTCTGGAAAACCCTCTGTGTGTGTAAGCTGTGACATGGGGAGCCCAGAGGCACCATCCACCTTTCAGGGCAGGAAACTGAAGGCAGAGGCAGAATGGATGGCCTGCTGACCCTTCTTCTAATCCTAGATTCCTCAAGCCATTGGAAGTCTCTGTTTCCTTACTGGAAAAATTGGGAACGATAACACAGAAGCCACAGAGTAATTATGAAGATCAAATGAGTCCATGTATTCCAAAACTGTCAACTCAAAAGAGACACAAACATGAATAATAACTATTACTCATCTACTCCTTAATCAGGACCCACTTAGTAGTCTTCCATCATTTCAGTTCGGGCTGTTCCAGGAAGGGAACAGATGCTCAACGAACACTTAGCAGTTGCCTTAGTGATTGACTCCAGGACTACTCCTGGTCAAATTCTTTACCTGCCATCTATCTGAAAGTGAAAGTGTTAGTTGCTCAATTGTGTCTGACTCTTTGCAACCCCATGGACTGTAGCCCACGAGGCTCCTCTGTTCATGGAATTCTCCAGGCAAGAGTACTGGAGTGGGTAGCCCTTCTCCCAACCGAAGGATCGAACCCAGCTCTCCTGTGGAATCTTTACCATCTGAGCCATCACTCATTACCCAAATAGTAGGAGAGATGTAGCCACAGGTACTGATAAGGGGTCACAATACACCCAGAGATGAGGATAGGGAGGATGAACTGGATCTTGCCAGAGTGGAAGAGCTCTGGGGTGCCCTGGAAAGGGGACAGAAATGTCATGACTTCTTGGTGATACAGGGGTTCATCTAACCTCATCCCTTAACAGATTTGAGTGAGTCACTAGGAATCTTTTGATGGTATTAGTCTCTCTTTCATCTTTTATAAAATCTGGAGCTTCCATTCATGTTCTTAAAGTCCTCTTGCAGAGGTACAGGCTCAAGTGTTTATTTTGAAAGTTCTCATCTTTTTAGACAAATTCTCTTTTGGTTGAAAATAATTCGCATTCACGTGAGGATTCACCAAAGCAGCACATTTTTTCTTATCCTATGGATAAGAAAAAATTTCCTGTGGATAAGAAATCACTGGTTAACCTGATCTTTATTTTATAATAACCATATGCCATGAAGAAGCAGTTTCAGTTTTACCTCATCGATCATAAACTTTCTGACACCTTAATTCCAGAATTCCCAAAGAGAAGTCATTGATTGGATGGTGACAGTGGGGCCAGGACTACAAAGTCAGGAAAAGTTAAGAATAAAGGGCCCATCAGAGGGGAAACAAAGGACATGAGAAATGCTTCTGGAAGGGCCAATGGCTGAGGATAAAAATAAATATTTTGAACATTGGTAATGCAGGGTCCCTTGTAGGAGCCCTGGTCTCTTGGCCCCACACAGCCTGGGAAGGTGCAGATGGCAAGACAAGCAGATGGGCAGGTTCGGGAATAGCAGGGTAAGGGAAGGGAGGGGCAGAAAGCAAAGCAAACCAATATAAGTGGCAGGTTTGTTCACACATGCTTAGAGAGAGAAAAGACAGCCAAGCCCAGCGTAACATGACAGCCTGGCAGGATTATTATTCCCAGAAGCTGGGACACTAAAATATTTCAGCCAGTTTTCTGCCTTAAACTCTCCAAGGGAAATACTGCTAACAAAGCCTGCCCATGTTACGTGCTCATCCCGATGCAGAAATTACCATTTCCTTCTCTTCGGGTAAGACAGGCTGTCACAACCTTTGTCTCCATGGCACTGGGGCTGTGGTCACCAGCTGGAGGCTTCCACACTTCCACTCTTATTTTCTCACTGCACACGTATGCATGTAAACACGTGACCGCACGCATACATACAAACACGCACACACGAACACACACATGCTCTCAGCAACAACGCAGCCATCTGCACAGCCATGCTCTCTGATGACACCTTTTTTCTTCTCTGTTCTGACAGCTTAAACCCAAGAATCATCTGCCATCAAAGATGCCTGGTATTAAAAGAGGCAGAACAAGTCTCAGGACTGGGGGGAGGGGGCGATGAGGAGGAAAGGATGGAGGATAGAGAGGTCAAGAATTGGGAGCTACGTGGAAGGAGAGAGAGCTCAGCTCCTGCTATTCCCCTAACAAGCTGTCCTTTTAAAATTTGCTGATTGAGAAAAATCCATAATTCCAAGTAAGATCATGGTCCACTGCCTATGATTCTCATCATTGTCTATAAGAGGTGATCTTAACGTCCCCTTTGCAGCCTTGAACCTTCCCCCCAGGGGGGACATTGCTCATTTTCTATTTCCTTTGGTATTTGCTGCATGAGTACAGCATATGATGCTTGGGATACACCACCTTGCAGCTCTGCACTTTGTGTCTACGCCCTGGAAATTTTTCAGTTAATGAGTTTCATGGGAGGAACAATGGTGTCCAAGTGTTACTGTATCCCTCACAGTGTCTAATCCACAGCTTGGCACACAGTAGATGCTGAATAACTGTCTCAATAATGAGGGAATAAATAAATAAATGAGTGAGTACATGAATGGACTGATTAAATGGGTTTTAAAAACTGGATTGTTGCAAGAGATGTGAAATGTAATAAAAGGAAAAGGTCACAAGAGAAAAAGACATGGAAATAGAGAAGAGAAGAAAATGTATTCTGAGCTATGCAGTACAGGGATGTACTGGCCATCAGGATCGATCTATTATAAACTGTCTGAAGTCTCTATAACAGTGTAGCATTCATCTGAGCACGCTGTAAAGGAGAGTGCACTCTTGAATTACATGGGTTTAATTGAAAAATAATCTATGAAGGCAATACTGACAAGATTTCTGGGACGCTGCTTTCATTGGGTTTTCTAAGAAAGCAACACTGGTATTCTCAAGATTGTACAGTGCTTCTGCCCATCCACCCACCTGCCCATCCATCCATCTGTCCATCTGTCCATCCATCTTTCCAAGGATGTTCCTTGAGCCCTAGCTGAATGTGCAGAGCACTGGGTCCTGCGCTAGCCTGAATATACATCTTTGCTTCTGTACCAGGCACAGGAAAATCCCTCAGAATCCAGCTCACTCTCAGAGGTGAAACCCTACCTCTCCAGGGTCTCAAATGCCCATCACCTGATACCTTCACTGCTGGGAGGAGGCCTGGGGCAGCCTAACGAGTTGAGTGTGGCTGCAGCTTTGTTCCTGCACAGAGGTGTCAAAGTGTCAGCCCCACAGACAGACAAAAGGGGCACAGATACCTCCAGACTTACCAGCTTGGTTTGTGGTGATGTTGACAGAGACATGCTGTGGGGGAAAGGGACTCTTGCTGGAGACCCCATTGACAGCCTGGATGTCAAAGGTATACGGGGTATGGGCCCACAGGCTGCTGATGGAGACGCGACACTCGGTCAGGCCCAGCTGCCTGGGCACGAACTCCACGTTGTCGTCACAGCGGGAGCAGCTCCGGCGGTCTGCCCGGCACTTCTTACAGATGATGTTGTAGGTCACGTCATCCCGCCCACCCGTCTCCCGAGGAGGGTGCCACTCCAGAATGATGGATGTCTCATTGACGATGGAGATGACATTGCGGGGACCTGATGGGACACCTGTAGGGAGACAAAGAAAGGCCCGGTGAGGTTGGGTGGAAGCTTGGCCGGCTTCTCTCCATCCCTCTTTGGTGTGACCCCACCCTCCTCACATACACATATCCCCTCTGCTCCCTCAACTCCAAACAACCATGTCCCGATCCTTTCTGAGAAAAAAGGACAGACGGAGATGACAACCTGTTGCCAGCTCCCCGTTCAGTCATCCCAGTGAGGCTTTCCTTCTTTGAATCATGTCTGCCAAGGGAGAGGAGGATGGAGGTCTTGGATACAAGCCCTTTTGTTCTCAGGACTAAGCTGCCTCCTCCAGGCAGCTTTAGCATCAGTGACATGTATGTATATTGGACTCTTACTGGATTTCATGTCTCTTCTTAACTTGTGGAGAACTCAAGGGTTGGAGGGCAGGAGTCACCTCTCCTAGGACTCAACATATTCAGGCATCTTGCGTACAGTGTCACACAACCTGGGATCTATGTGGTTTGTGCATGGCAGTGGGAGTGTTTCTCTGCAGGATGGGCTTCCAGAACACCTGGAGAAATGAATATTCACATTGTACAACCTTTGGTGCATGAAGCCATGTTGGGTAGGAGACTCACACGCCCACTATTTCTTACCCCATGATACAAGAAGAGTATAGGGGTTTGTCCCAGACACTCTGCTAGCTACCAGAGCTGGTCTTAAGCTGATATGGCACTCCAAATGTTGGTGGTCAGATCTATTCATGGAAAACAAGAGATCTGAACAGACCTTCTCGCCTACAAACCAGGCAGGCTCACTGGGACTCAAGGAGGGCAGCCTCTTTCCTCCAGACAGTTCCATCCATGGCTGCTGTTCACACACCTGC
Organism: Capra hircus; assembly: GCF_001704415.2. Taxonomy (NCBI): domain Eukaryota; kingdom Metazoa; phylum Chordata; class Mammalia; order Artiodactyla; family Bovidae; genus Capra; species Capra hircus. Next base: position 20,157 of record NW_017216467.1, read on the forward strand.
AAAGGCTGAGATGCCTTGTTGCAAAACTCTAGAAAGCTTGGTTCCTAGTAGGAGGGCAGAATGCTGCTAAATTCATAGCTGCAGTCCTGAGCATTTTGAGATCCAGTTGGAGAATCTCCTGCCCAAGAACAGAATGGATCATAGCCTCTGGTTCCCAGGATGGGCTCTGCTTATCCTCAGTATCCACCTGATGGAAACAGACTCTGCCTGGAAGCCCCTCTTCTGAATGGCAGGCCTGCGGGAGCCACTGCTCTGGATAGTAATGCATTCAGAATTCACTCACGTGACTGTCGCCAGCTGAACGGAGACATGTGTAAAGTGGTTCATGCTGGAAACAGGAATCAAATGCCAACACACAGAATGAGGGAATAACAACAAGGTCGGGGGGCACCAGGGAAGGATTCTGTGTTGAATCAGTCAACAGCAAGCAGAGAGAGCAGAAAGCAAATATTAAATCGGATTCTATTAAAACATGAAAGAAAATCAGTGCTGCACTATATAAAGCTCATTAGACCTGAGCTAAAGCATAGTTTTTCATGCATGCTTGTGACCAGGGCGGGATTCGTGAAGCATTTTTACTGAGGTCTTGCAAATAGCATTCAAGAATTCCCCACCCATCTGACAGGGATAAACATCCATCTCTTTTGGAATCAGTGCACAGCTAGTACTGGGCAGGCATTGGGGATCGCCCTAGGTGGGCGTGGCCAGCCTTGTCTCACACCAACATTCATCATTAATGCCCGTATTGGCCAGTGCCTGTCTTAGACCTGTCTGTTTGCTCAGACAGATGGGACTCAGACCACTAGCTCCCCATGGTGAATGCCCTCTCTGTCTGACTCATTGTCACAGCAGACAGCCTAGCCTCAGCCACAGGCCACTGTTTCTCATAGTCATAAAAATTACATTCACCAGGCACTTGTTCCATGCCAGGCATGGGGTAAATCCTTTAACCATATTATCTTGCTATATTCTGTGGCATCCTCTGGTTATCACTCAGAAAGCAGCCTCGGGCGGAGGGGCAGAGACAGTACTGTTAGGGAGAGTGACCATTCACTCCTCCCATCCTTTGGAGATGCCCCCCACACCCCTGATTCCAGTTACCTCCTCTTATCCTTGAACTTCAACTTCATCCTCTCCCCTGACTCTACTTTCTCCACTTAAATAAGTCATTGCCATTTAAAACCCAAACATGGTCACCTGGCATATCTTTCTCTAGGTTGAATGTCCCCTCTTCACTCTCCAGCCAAGCTTCCCCAAAGTGGAGTCACACATCACACAGGCTCTCCTCTCTCCCTGCTCAACCACCTACAGTCTGGTTTCTCCCCAACTCCTCTGTCATGCCTGCCTTTTTTTTTTTTTTGGACAGGGTAGGGTAGTGTGGGGGGTTCCCCTACTTGGCAAGTCCACAGAATTTGGTCCTTACCCTTCCTAACATACTGTGTGGTCACTGGCCAGAATATGGGAACCCAACACACTGTGCATCCGCGGCATCTTCCTTTCCTCGTATTTTTTCCTTCCTCTATATCTCCATCACCTCACAAAAATGGGTTCCACCAATTTTCCTTCCCTAAAGCAAAGCCTCTAATTCAATCCTTCAACATCGCTTTCCATATCTCCCATCTATTCTCATCCACCAGGGTGTGAGTTTCAAAATGTACATGGGATCATATCATTCTCTGCTCAAATACCAGTTATTTAAAAGTTTACCCTCCTTTCCATATCCTTGAAGTCCTCATATGGACTTGCTGCTCTTGATTTCATCTCTGGTTATATTGTGACCAACAGGAAGTTCCCACCCTGTCCTGTGCCCACCGAACTCACTTCACATCCCTAAGCATCTGCACTGCATTCTCTTGTTTGTCTGGAATTCTTCTCCTTCTATCTACTCGAGGAACTCTTTCTCACCATTCCAGATCCAGCACATTTCACTAGGAGACTTCCCTGATGCTCACAGTCATACACCTCCCCTCTGGGCTTCCATAAGCCCATTTCTGGCTGTGTAACTCAGAATCGTATGGAGGTGAGAGTTGGACCATGAAGAAGGCTGAGTGCCGAAGAATTGAGGCTTTTGAACTGTGGTATTGGAGAAGACTCTTGAGAGTCCCTTGGACAGCAAGGAAATCAAACCAGTGAATCCTAAAGGAAATCAACCCTGAATACTCATTGGAAGAACTGATGCTGAAACTGAAGCTCCAATACCTTGGCCACCTGATGCGAACAGCCAGTTCAGTGGAAAAGACCCTAATTCTGGGAAAAATTGCAGGCAAAAGGAGAAGAGGAAGGCAGAGGATGAGATGGTCGGATGGCATCACCAATTCAATGGATGTGAACTTGGACAAATTCCAGGAGATGGTGAGGTACAGGGAAGCCTGGCATGCTGCAGTCCGGGGTTGCAAAGAGTCAGACACGATTTAGCAACTGAACAACAACTCAGAATCCACCATCACACTGCAATGGGCTCTTCCTAAGCATCCTCACCACACTATGGTGTCCTGGTGAGCAGGGCCGGTAGCTGTTTGTCTCCATGATTCCCATGCCAGCACTCTGCCTGGGGGAGGCCCCATTCTACCAGTTTTCGACCTCTGCTCAGTGTGCGAGGCTGTAGGTCACACGTGTGCACCCTTCTCCAGCATGAGACAGAAGCCCTGCAGTGGGCCGAGGGAACCTGCAGGAGCAGTGAGACCCTGTTGTGCCCCTGAGTGGTAGAGTGAAGCAAAAGTCGCTTAGTAGTGTCTGACTCTTTGCAACCCCATGGACTATACGTCCTTGAATCTCTAGGCCAGAATACTGGAGTGGGTAGCCTTTCCCTTCTCCAGGGGATCTTCCCGAATTGAGCCGGGTCTCCTGCCTTGCAGGCGGATTGTTTACAGACTGAGCCACTGGGGAAGCCCAAGGGTAGAGGTTTTGGTGAAACACAAGTGGCAGGAGAGAAACTGAACCATCCCTGATCCATCTGCGTCCCTGGGAGCTGAGGAGACCCACCCTGGTCGATACTTTGTCCAAGTCTGTTCGTTTGCTTCCCATTCAAGAAGAAAAGCAGTGGGTTTCCGTGAATGATGAATTCTTCACGTTTATCTAAAACAGCCTTCATATGAAGCAAGCACGTCTCACCCATGGCCTGCCCTCCAGGGCACACGTGTCTGTGGGCCATGAACAGCGGTCTCTGGGACCATGGTTGCTGA
>NW_017216468.1:0-13176 GCF_001704415.2 Capra hircus
TATACAAGTTCTAGTTAAGGATTATTCTCTATATTCACTTGGGGAAAAATTTCTAGAATTAAAACATTTCATGTTTTACCATACAAACAGAAAATATCTTTGAAAATACATTTACATATCTTAAAACATGTAGTAATCTGAAAAGGATGTGTATAAAGACATGTCATTGTATATACACATGTCATTGTATATACACACATAACCTCAGAGCTCCAAGGAAAATTTCTCAGTAAACTATAAATGAAAACATTCAGCCTGAAAATAGTGAAATCTTTGGAATCAACTTGCCAAAAATCTTAGACAATGAAATTTTAATTTAAAAATATGCATACATAAAAATATTTGGGATTCAGACAAAATTTTAAAGAAAGATAGCTCAATCCCTAAACCATCTATGGAAAAAAAAAAAAAAACAGAAAAGAAAAGAAATCCTGAGTATCATGTAATAACCTATAATGGAAAAGAACCTACAAAAGAATAGATAGGTATCTGCATAACTAAATCACTCCTATATACAACTGAAACTCAACATTGTAAATCAAATATATTTACAGAAAAAAGATGTAAACAAAGCTTCTAAAAACAAAGTTATAAAGAAAAAAAATCCTAAAGAATGTAGAAAGTATGTATGAATTGAAACAAAAATAGAAAACAACAAAAATAAAACTTGTTGGGATAATAAAACAAGAGCTGCTTCTTGGAAAAAGAAAATCAGAAACATTGATACAACTGTGGCAAATCTAATAAGGGGACAAGGAGGTTAATTCCAATCCTACAAATGAGAAATGAAATGGGATTCTGACAGGATAATATTCAACTCTGAGTGGAATCACTTTTGTTTCAGGAAAGGTCCAGTCAAGCAAAAACCTGGGGAAAGAAAGGAAAGGAAAGAAAGAGGAAGAGAGACAAGGGAAGAAAGCAAGACAAAGAAAGGAAAGAGAAGGAAAGAAAAGTAAATGTCTCAACAAATGTTGTAAACTATCCAATAAAACAATTCTCTTCAAGATCTAAAAACAGAAACGGAAATTTATTCAGCCAGATACTCATTGCTTTTGATGGTACTCAGAACAAGAAAGCCCATTTACACATCACTGTTTAGAAGTTTAGAATGGCCAATACAATACGATTATTTAAAAAAAGAAAAAATATGCCATGTTATTTGTAAAAAGACAGACAGCAGAAATAATTTTTTAAAAATTATTTCTACAAATACTAATTTTACTTACAATATTTTGGCAACATTAATAAAACAATAAATTTTACCTGAAAGAACAAGCAAAGCAGACAAGGAAATTCACAAACGGCAGTAACGAAATAGTAATCTTGACAGATATTCAACATATTTGTAAAGAAAACAAAGTGTCATTGTGTGAACAAAATATAGAGGTATCAATAGAAAAACAGAGGAAGCTCCTGAAAGAACTCAACTCACTATTAACTATCTTTTATTTGCAGGCACAGAAACTGACTCAAGTTAATTCTAAGAGCAAAGCCCTGATGATATTATCTCTTCCTTTTTTTTTTTTTGTGAAAATTTAGGAAATTTAGGCTGGAGAAGGAAGAGGATAGAGACTTCAAGTGCCTTTAAGGAGGAGGAAAGAGAGGGGGTTGAAGATTTGATTGCGTTATTTGAACAGCATTGGTGAAGCTCAAACAAGGGAGGGAGCAAGCCATGCAGGCCTACGGGAAGAGCATTTCCAGAATAACAGCACTTGCAGTCTCTGGATCCGGGAAGAAATGGAATTTGATGAAGGAAAACCAAGGCCAGTGTTGTCAAAAGGAGAACATTAGTAGGGAAAATAGCAGAGCAGAAGGACAGAGAATGGAAGAGAGGAAGCAGTCAGGGACCATATTGCTGGAACCTTTTAATCTGGCAATAAATACAACTTGTACTCCTTAGGAGCATACTTCACAGCAACTAACAGTAACAGTGTTGATAATACTAAGCAACAATAAAAACACATAACGAAAACATGTCATATTTTTTACTATAGAAAACGAAGAAAGGAGATAAGAATACAATAGTCTGCATATTTATTTATACATAGAGTTTTCACCTGAGACCAGAACACACACACACACACTCTTTATACAACTAAAAGTGGTTTAAGCTGACACTCAGCAAAGAGCTTTGGCCCAAGTAAACTAACTGGAAAGGCCTAGGAAAATATTCAAAGTGCAAATAAATCAATCAAGCTTTGAGGAAATAAACACAATTTATTTGAATTTGAATTTACACTCAGGAAATTACCTAAAATGGAGACAATAGATTCACTAGAGCTTAATCATCTGTAGTCCTTCCTCTTCAGTTCTGAGAGCGATGCTAACCCCTTGGTGATTAGCACTTTCCAGCATTTTGTGAAAGCTTAGAGGACTTAAATAAATTGAGGCAGGGGAGAGAGGGGAGAGACAAAGAGGAGGAGAAAGGAAGAGGAAACAGACGGATTTCTCCTGGCACAGGTCTACAGACAGGATCCCAGCTTCCTTGAATGGTGCACAGAGATTGCTAGGTATCTGTGCCAGAAGTGGAGAAGGGGTGACATTCAACTCCAGGAGGAGATTCAACTCCAAGAACCTACGGAGGCAGCCAAGTGTACTGATGTTCAGGAACCAATACTTAGAGGGTACCCCAGAGGTCTGTAAAGAGCCCTTGGAGACCGCAAGAAAAAAGGTTTCCACATGTATAATCACAGATTAGTTGGTAGGATAGATTAGAGGAAGGAAAACTCTATGACCTGACAATTACTGAAATACATGAGACAATTCTTGCACATCAGACTGTGTCAAGAAAGACTGAAACTCAATTAGTTTGATACAATGGGAAATTACACACGCAGAGAATTAGCTGTTAACTGTACTACATTTGTGTCCAAGGCAAGATAAGATACAAAACTGAAATCTTCACGTGTTCAACTAGGGTAAGACACATGTAACTGGAAAAGGTAAGGACGAGTTCTAAAAAGGGTTTAATCACCCTGGACTATTTTCATCCACTATATTTACTATTCTTGGACAACTCCATTGTAGCTTAAGGGTAAGAGAACTCAATTTAGCCCAGTTCAAAAGCTGAACAGATTCCCTGTGTTTGATCCTTTTCAGTTAAAACTATGGGTCCAGCACAAATCAAAGTGCACGTCAAGGCCTTTTTCCTTTGGGAATTTTAACTTGCTTTGCTACTGTGTCTGACAGGGATATGCCTACCTCATTGTGACTACAGGCCAGCCAAATGGCAAAGGGGATGGAATGAATCAAATTCCCCTTTTGATCACTCAATAGGAGGTCCACAGGCACCAGGTCTCATTCTATTAACTATCTCTGCTTCTCCAACTGCAGTCAATGATACACAGGGCCTGCTTGATGCTTGCAAGGCTCTCTCACCAAACACAGGCATTTTAATGGCTGGCTTCCTTGAGATGTCCCTGGGCTAGGTAAAAGCACTCTGAGATAGTGTTCCTTCTACCTTGGCTCTATGCCTGGAGTGAATGTATGCCTCTTCCTCAGCTGGGACAAGAAGCCACAGCTCTTCACTTATTAAATCCCGTGTCTGGTCCAAACTCACATCAGAGCTTCTCCATCAACTTCTCCACTGCATGCTTTCAGAGCCAGGTTATCTTAGATCAGCCCAAGAGGCACTTCAGAGAGTGACATTCAAATCTGGCTATATAGCTGATACTGAGATCTTCAAGGCATGAAAACAGTTGAAAACTACGTTGCTAAAACACTCTACAGATTATATGTATAGTAGAGCTTTCGAACTTACAAGTAACATCGAATACCAAAATAGGTTGTTACTTTTCCTTTCTCCACTTCTCTCATTCTCTCTCTCACACACACATGCACACATTCTTTTTACATGTTAAGACAATTTTATGAAAAACAGATAATAGATTTTTAAATAACATCTCAATATGCAGATCAAACAAAATTGTACTTCCTGTATTTAAAACAAAATCACATAAATTACCATCGCTTTCCCTATATTTGATATTACAGAATAATGCTATAATTTGATCTTTTTGTTTTTAATGGGGTTTTTAACTTTGACTGCAATACTTGCTTCAGACTTACTGAAAGCTGAATTAACTTTTTTTTTTCTTTTTTTGACCTCCTACTTTTAGATTTGATGGGTGATGATTCAAAATCAGATGTGTTCACAGTAATGGATGCTATTTCCACCAATCCTGCTTGAAGGGGTTCCAGTGATACCTGAATAACAACTTTTGTTTCAGGAGACAATCCTTCTAGCTGCTTAGGCTTCTTAAACATTTGATGACACTGGGTCTTGTGCTCCCTTTTCTCTTTGAAAGTTAAAAACTGTAGCCGACATTTGGAACACTGGTGAAAACTCTTTTCCCAGTGCCCTCTATGATGACGTCTGTATGCTGTTGCAGTCTTAAAAATTTTGAGACAAAACGGGCAAAGTAAATTCTTAGTGTTACCATGGCATGCTCGGAAATGTGCATCCACATCTGCAAAAAATGATGATCTGTAACTGCAAACCTGGCATACATAGGGCATTTCACCAGGCTTATGATTGTCTTTCATGTGCTCTAAGAGAACCTGATCTGTCTCAAAGGACAACTCACAGATCTGACAGACTGCGGAGGGCCCCTGGGGAGTGTGGACACTTTCAATGTGACACTGCAGCTGGAAGGGAGTAGGAAACTGGCGGAGGCAGTGCTGGCAGGTGGTGTGGTTTTTCCAGCTGTCAAGTTCCAAATGGCGCTTCATGTGATTCATAAACTTGACATTTTTTAGAACTTTCAAGCAGCTGAGGCATTTAAACGCTGTGTGGGTCTTCGGTTCTGGCTGCCCAACTCCTATAAGCTCTCCATAGTAGAAGTCACGAAGTAACACAATCAGATTTCCTTCTGTGGGATCAACAATCTTGTTTGGACTTGCTAAACTTGGAAAATCAGTTTTTGTCAGTCCATTTTCCCCTAAAGGTCTTACAAGCTTGCAATGAACACCGTCCTTTGGAAAAGGTGTCGGACAAGGTTCTCCATTCTGAGCGTGGCTTAGTGAGGTATGGACACGGTCTGGTGTGCTTTGCTGAGTGGGCACTCTATGAAAAATACCTGAAGGGGAAAAACCTAAAGAATGTTCCCCTATAATGCCATCACTGAGCTTAGGCCTTCTGGGATTTCTGCTATTTGTTTCACAAGTGGAAAGTCGCTTTGATACATGAGGACTTTTATTCATATCTCCTGCCAGAAACTGCTCTTTCTACTGGATGCTGACATGAACTTGTGAAGGTAATCAAAGAAGAACATAACTCCTTTGAAAAGCAATTAGGTACTATCTCTGGTGAAATATTTTATAATCAGCTTTAGACGGAGGTTCAGTAATAATAGGACTATCTGCTGATCTTGGTTCAGAGTCAGAAACTGGCAAGACAGTCTTTGCTTCTGATGTAGGAGTCACATGACTAACAGGCTGTAATCTGTGAGCCTTACCTTTCCTGAAACGAGCATACCTTTTTCTCCTTGAACAAGAACCTGGGGTATCTCTGTTCAGTATGTTTGAAATGACTGGTTTTGAAGCTGAGGTCATCCCAACAAAGATCACGTCAGCATCTTCATTTACATCTTCCACTCCAACCAAGATCAGTTCATCATCATCATCACCGACTTGTTTGGTTTCTCCCTCCCTTTTCCGTACTTCTGGCTCTTGTTCTTCTTCACATAACATACATGGTAGTTCCATATTTTTAATACTTTTTTATTCTTAGAGAGTGGCAGCCACAAGTCCCAGTGCTTCCTTTATACAAACTGCCACCTAAGGATAAACATACTACATATTAGTTAAGTACAGAAAAATGGGCTATTTGATTATCTCCACAACTCTACAGTAGTTATAAACACCCTTATCTTACAGACAAAGACCCTGAGTGTCAACGAGACGCAATGACAGCTGAAAAACCTATGACTACAAGTCTACATGGCTCTAGAATCATAGTTTGTCCCACGTTCATTTTAATCTCTTCTATTTAAAAAAATAATGACAAAAAACCCAACACTACTGATCATTAGGTGACATCACATGTAAAGGATGAGTATTTTTACAAAAGCACTGTTATACAGCTTTAGAAACATGGACTTTGGAGTCAAAGAAGATTAAGTTGGCATTCTAAGTTAACCACACACCAGTTGCATCTTCTTGGGCAAATTTGTAACTTTTAAATGTGTTTCTGTATCTTAAAGACAAACATGCTTATTTCTTAGACTTAAGGTTAACGCTCTTTGTAAAAGGCATCAGCTATTCAATGGATCTTGTTTTGTAGTAAAATTGGAAGAAAATGTATCTTCAATGCACATTACAACTGATTCACAAATTTCTAATTTCATAAATGTTAACAAAGAAAACAGGTAGCAAAGTCAAAGTATAATCTATCTATACTACTTAACCAACAGCATAATTCAATGTCAAGCACTTAACACAGGCCTAGGAAATTGAGAATGAGCTCTCTTGATAATCTCACCCAATTCCACACTGATATATCCTAAATTTCTCCTCTAATCCTGGCTAACTGAAATCCCACAATGCTTCATCCTTTACGCACAGGTCTCTTCCCACATAGCAGGCAAATTGATGGCAGTATTTCTCTCATACCAGTATCAGACAGAGACATCACACACACACACACACACACACACAACACACACACACACACCCAATATCCCTTATGAATACAGGAGAAAGAGTCCTCAACAAAATACTGCAAACAATATCCAACAACATGTAAAAAAGATTGTATACCATGATCACATGGGATTTATGGAGGTATGCAAAGTTGGTTCATTATGTGAAAGTCAATCAACAATTATGCCATTTTAAAACAATAAAACAAATAACACATCTGCCTGAAGAAAAAGCATTTCCTGAATCTAGCACATTTTCATAACTGGGGTGAAAAGAACACTTATAATTAAGAACAGAAGAGAACTTTCTCAATCAAAGGGCACCTGTTAAAAGACCACAGCTAACATCATACTTAATAATGAAAAACTGAAAGCTTTCCCTCTAAGACTGGAACAACACAAGGAAGTCTATTACACACTTTGGCTCAACATTATACTGGCAATTCTATAACGAGAGCAATCAGGTAACAAAATAGAATTGTTGCTGTTGTTTAGAAAAAAAAAAAAACAGCCTTCAGAATTGAAAGGAAAAGGTCATAGTCCATTGGAGATAACATACTTTTGTATATAGCAAATCTTGAAGAAAACACAAGTATTAGAATTAATATAAAGCTTGCAGAAGAGAAGACAAATACTTTAAAAGTCAACCACATTTCATACAGTAGCAACAAATGGTGGTAAGTAAATACTTGAATCTACACTAGCATTAAAAAGAATACTTAGGAAGTCAGAAAGGGAAAGACAATAGATTCTTTTTAATGGCTGAGTAATACTCCATTGTGTATATGTACCACAGCTTTCTGATCCAGTTATCTGTTGATGGACATCTAGGTTGCTTCCATGTCCTGGCTATTATAAACAGTGCTGTGATGAACACTGGGGTACATGTGTCTCTTTCAATTCTGGTTTCCTCAGTGTGTATGCCAGCAGTGGGATTGCTGGGTCGTATGGCAGTTCTATTTGCAATTTTTTAAGGAATCTCCACACTGTTCTCCATAGTGGCTGTACTACATTGCATTCCCACCAACAGTGTAAGAGGGTTCCCTTTCCGCACACCCTCTCCAGCATTTATTGCTTGCAGACGTTATATGAATCAATTCTAATGAGATGGGTGAAACTGGAGCCAATTATACACAGTGAAGTAAGCCAGAAAGAAAAATACCAATACAGTATACTAACACATATATATGGAATTTAGAAAGATGGTAATGATAACCCTGTATGCAAGACAGCAGACGAGACACAGATGTACAGAACGGACTTTTGGACTCTGAGGAGAGGGGAGACGGTGGTATAATTTGGGATGATGGCACTGAAACATGTACACTATCATGTAAGATAGTCGCCAGTCTATGTTCGATGCAGGATACAGGATGCTTGGGGCTGGTGCACAGGGATGATCCAGAGAGATGATATGGGGTGAGAGGTGGGTGGGGGGTCAGGATTGGGAACTCATGTACACCCGTGGCGGATTCATGTCAAAGTATGGCAAAACCAGTATAGTGTTGTAAAATAAAATAAAGTAAAAATAAAAATTAAAAAAAGAGAAAGACAAATATCGTATGGTATCACTTACATGGACTCTAAAATATGACACAAATGACTTATCTATTACACAGAAACAGACTCACAGACACAGAGAGCAGACTATGTGATTACCAAGAGGGGAAAGGTGGGGCAGGCATAGATTGGGAGCTGGTGATTAGCAGATGTGAACTATAATATATACAATAGACAAACAAGATCGTACTGTATAGCACAAGGAACTATATTCATAATTTGTGATAATAATGGAAAAGGATATGAAAAAAATTGTGTGTGCATGTGTGTGTGTTTACATATGAAGGAAAGGAAAGGACAACTGTTGGCAAGCATGTACAGAAACTGGATCCTTGTGTGTTATGGATAGATTTTAAAATGGTACAACTGCTACAGAAAACATTTTAAATGCTCTCGAAAAATTGAAAAAAAGAGCTGACACATGATTCAGCAATTCCACTGCAGGATATAAATTCAAAAGAACTTAACATGGGGTCTTGAGATATCTGCACAGCCGTGCTCACACAGCAGCACGAAGCACAACAACTAAGAGGTGGAAGCATCTAACTGTCCATCAAATGTGATATATACCTACAATGAAACATTATTTAGCCATATAAAGAAAATTCTGTCACATGCTACAACATGCATGATCATGTCAGACATCAAGCCACATGAAATAAGCCAGTCATACAAAAACACAAATACTGTAAGTTTCTACTTGTATGAAATAGCTAACATAGTCAAGCAATAGGCCATGGTCTAGGTAAACAGAGAAGAAAAGAGTTGTTGTTGTTTCATGGGACAGGTGATGGGAAAAGTTTCAATTCTGCAAGATGTAAAGGTGTCGAGATCTGTTTCATAACAATGTGATTAGGAATTCCCTGCAGTTCAGAGGGCAGGACTCCACAGTTTCCTATCAGGGGCCTGGGTATGATCCTCAACCAGGGAACTGTCATTCAAGCTGCATAGCACAGCTAAAACAATGACAACAACAACAAAACAACACTGTCACTATGTGTGTGTATATGTGTTAGTCACTCAGTTGTGCCCAACTTTGCATCCCATGGACTAAAGCTCATCAGGTGCCCTTCCCCATCAGATATGGAGTGGGTTGCCATTTCTTTCTCCAAAAGGCTGATGAAAGTGTGTGAAATACTTGGCATGCAAAAATGGTTAAAATGGTAAAAATTTAAGTTAGATGTTTTCTACAACAATTAACAAAAGAAAAGCATTTAACAAACCAACAAGAATTTGAATAGACATTTCCGACTCTTTGCAACCCCATGGACTGTAGCCTATCAGGCTCCTCCATTCATGGGATTTTCCAGGCAAGAGTGCTGGAGTGGATTACCATTTCCTTCTCAAGGAGATCTTCCTGACACAGGAACTGATCCCAGGTCTCCTACATTGCAGGCAGACACTTTCCCTTCTGAGCCACCAGGGAAGCCCTAGCAAAATGTAAATCAGTCTCACTGAGATACTACTTCACACCCAATCAAAATGACAAATAACAACAAGTGCTGCAGACGATGTGGAGAAAAGGAATCTTCAGATATTGCTGAGGTAATTGCTGTAAAATGGTACAACCACTATTGCAAAAGTACCTCAAAAAAGTAAATATAGAGTAGCCATATGATGCAGCAATTTCCCTCTTTTGTATATATCCATAAACACTGAAAATGTTCAGTCCATGCAAAACCAGTGTTCACAGCAACATTACTCACAATAGCCACAAAGAGTACACCATCCAAGTATTATCCATTAATTGACGAATGGATAAACAAACTGTACTATATGCTCAACATGGACTGCATAGAAGCCATTTGCCATATTCATATACCATATTCAGCCATAAAAATAAAACAAAAACATTCACTGCTATAACCCCATGAAATGGATGAATCTTGAAAGTACACAAACTAGGGGATTTTCCTGGAGATCCAGTGTTTAAGACTCTCCACAGGTTCCATCCCTGGGCTAGGAACTAAGATCCCACATGCCACAGAGCTAAATAAATAAATATTTACAAAGAAAATAGATATCTGAATAAAGCCAGACACAAAGGTCACACATTGTATGTGGGAGAACTGTAGGGAAGAGAAGCAGGAAAGAGAAGCTGTAATCCAAGTGAAACATTTTTTTCAGGGAGGAGGAAATGAACTACTCTGATAAAGGCTGCCAATAAATTAAAAAAAATAACAACTACACATTAACCACTGAGTTAAACATTTGAAATTCACTTGTGGCCTTGACAAAAGTGGCTTTAAAGGAAAATGAGAGAACTCGAAATAACAAAGTCTAGGAACAACTGTGCAGAGGTCTATAATAAGCAAATATGAAATAAAAGCAGCAGAAGCAGGATGTGTCAACAAAAGATGGATTTTTAACGACAGGGTCACATTATAGTCAGTCTGTTTGCTGAAGGGAACCATCCAGAGAAACAGAAAACTTAATCCAGGACAAAGAGGATGCGGCTTAGCAGCAGTAGCAGCACACAAGAAGAGTACAAAAGCCAAATAATTTGCTCACAGTGACAGAATTGAGATCATATGAAAAAAAAAAAGGCTCGCATGGTAGATTAATGGGTATGGTAACCAGCCTTCAAGTGAATCCAATCTCCTGATATTCCCAGCCCTGTGTAGTTCTCTCTCAATCTATCAAGGGTTGACCTGTGAGACTAAGCAAATACAAAGTGAAGATGTGTAACATCTGAAAAAAGACTCTGCACTTTATCATGGGTGCAAGTGCTTTCCTGATCGCTCATTCTGAGAAAAGACAGAAGCCTCCACAAGAGAAGCCCCTTGCAGAGGCCACAGAAGCAGGAACTGAGGCTTCATGAGTACAGCCAAGTGAGAGAGCTTAGATTCAACAAGCTAAGTCTTCAGAGGTTGCCAAGCCAGACAAAAGCTTGACTACTACCTCAGGAGAGATCCTGGGCCAAGAGATAACAAGTGTTAAGCTCTTTCAAACTATTCAATTTTGAGATCATATGTACAACACAAACATTTCAAGTTATAATACCATTCACATCATACTTACACACAGAAGAGATCTCCTATAAATAGAGCAAAAATTTAAAACACACACACACACACAAAACAAAACCAAAGCACCGAAAAACAGGAGTTGCCTGGCAGTCCAGTGGTTTGCTTAGGACTCAGCCCTCTCACTGCCAGGATCCTTTGTTCGATCCCTGGTTGGGGAACTAATATCCTATGAAGCCACATGTTGTGACCAAAACAAAACATGCTGTGAAGTTCAAAGCTGCACCAGCAAGATAAGTATACAACACAGCTGTTTGCACATGTTGCTGGGCATAGAGCTACCTATGATCTATTTACTCGCATGAAATGAATTCAGATGGTGCCTCCCCCCCATCCAGTGGAGTTCACTTAATTCATGAAATAAAGCCCTTAAAGGGTACAGAAATGAGCAAGTAATCCCACGTGAACATGTTAAATCAAAACACATTTTCTCTGAATGAACCACTTCATTCATTTATTCATTTGGCCAGGCTGCTTGGCTTGTGGGGTCCCAGTTCCCTGACCAGAGATTTAATCCAGACCACTGCAGTGAAAGCCCAGAATCCTAACACCAGGCCACCAGGGAACCCCCACACCTGCATTGCTTTGCTTTTATAGCTAAAACCTCAGGATATGTGCATTGCCCCATGTTAGCCTCACCAAGTGGTAGGAGTCAGCTCTACACAGCTTAAGACCCATGGTGCTCTTACTTTTTTTCTTTCAAGAAGGCAGGAGAAAGAAAGTCACCCTGCCTGTTTTTAAGGTTGCCACTTAGAAAGCTGCAAACTGAAACCATGTTTGCCCTGAAGTCAGCACCCGGCCAATCAGGGTCAGGTAATCCCCAATCAGGAATACTCTCTCTCAACAGCAACGTGTCAGCCCACGAATGAACGGAGAAAAACGAACGTAAGAAAGCCATAACTTTATCCCTCATTGTAAAGATGTCTGTCACCTTACCTCAGGGGCCACTGAAAACAATCAGCCACTTGAGACCTCCCAGGCAGCAAACGGTCACATCCTGCAGACGAGCAGAGGGAAAGGTCAGGGTGAGTCACCTGTTCGGGGAACATTCTATCCCCCCAGGCCCTACCTGTCCTACCCTATGGATGCTGACCAGGCGTCTCACACTCAACCAGAGCAAGTGATTGAACTCCTTTTCCCTGAGCTTCATCCTCGCCCCTCCCTTCTCTCAGTAACAAACAAACCTCATCGGCCAACTTCCCGAACCAAAGGCCTGAATCTCGGGGCCCCGGGAGGGGCAGCCTGGAGTCCAAGGAGAGGCAGAGGAAACAGGAAAACGACCAAAGCACCAGGGCAGTGAAGAGGCCACTAGATCGATTTTTTTTTTTTTTTTTTTTGCTGCGCCCTCCTGACTGTGCCTGGGTGCAGAACCGGGTTGGGCCGTGAAGATTTCTGCGTGTGTGTTCAAATACATTAGGTTCTACAGGAGAGTTGTGGGTGGTGCGGGGGCCAGGGGGCAAGAGGCCCTTTCCGCGAGCTGGCTTGTCCTATCCCCCAGGCAGAAAAGATTCTGGAGAGCAGAGCCCGCCCAGACTAGAGAGGGCAGAGGGCGAAAGGAGCCTGAGGCCTCTGGGTCCTGCGGCATGCTCCCTCCTGAGGGCCGGGGGCTGTCACCGGCCGCCACCGAGCCAGGGCTCGTGTGAGTGGGGACCCGAGAGTCCCTCCCTTTTAGCTGTCAGGCACTGCTTTTGGCTGAACCACGCCCCCAGTCCTTACCGGTCCCAGTTGCGGAGGAGTCCGAGCTGTCTGCGGCTCACCTGCCCTAGGCAGTTGCGGATTAAGCCTGAGGAGTCGAGTTTGAGCGGGATGAGGCCTCCTCAGTCTGGGCGCCGCCTCAGCTCCCCCTACAGGCGTGAGGCTGCTCCGATGATTGGCTGCCAGGTGTTCGGCGCGCCTGCAATCTGATTGGCTGTGAGGCCGAGTTGGGCACATGCGCAGGCGATGAACCC
>NW_017216469.1:0-13175 GCF_001704415.2 Capra hircus
GTTTTCCCAGCAACTGCCTCGACTTTCACCGCCAGAGATCCACTCACACCATGGTGCATGTGGGACAGCCCTGTGAGAAAGCCTCGAGGGAAAGCCACAGATCCCTTGATCCCCGGGACGGGAAGCGTGACACATCTGCTACACTGTCCCTGAGGTCACGGTCGTATGTGGAGAGTACCTGCCGCAACTCGAGAAAATCCAGGAGGTTCTCTGCTCCAGTCGAGATGAGGCCCATTTTCTCTGCGGCGTCTCGAGAGTAATCACAACTAAACTCTGGAACTTCCAAAGTGTCCTAAACACCCTTGCTAAAACTCAAGAAGTTCCCCGACATACCCGTCTCCACTCCAGAGGAAGCACGAGGGTCCGGCAACCGCCAGAGGAGCTCCGTTTCCTCCTCCAAGCTCGAGATGAGGGATCCTTCCCTGCTTCCTCGGGAAAGAATTCCCGACGTTTCGACGCATCTCAAGAGGAGGCGCGCTGCACAGGAAAGGCGAGAGGAACTCATGGGTCGTGCCACCATTCCAATAGTCCCCCGGATGTCTCAGTCCATTCCAGAGGATCCTGTTTTCCCTGCACTGCTTCGACTTTCACGCTGAGGATCGACTCACACCTGGTGGCACGTGTGACAACCCTGTGGGAAAGCCTCGTGGGAAAGCCTCGAGGGAAAGCCACAGATCCCTTAATCCACGCGACGGGAAGCGTGACACTGCTGCTACAGCACGGGAGGAAAGCGCACGTGCATGCCCCTACTCGAGACGAGAACTGACTCCCCTGGGGAGACTCCAGAAATACCCCAAGATGCATGTCAGCCCTGGAGAGGAATCCTCAGGTTCCGGCCCCGACTCCACACAAGGTCTTAGGCCCTGGCATCGACGGGAGAGGAATAGCGACAGGACCTCTAGCAACTCACATGGGGACTGGCCTTTCCTGAGGTAACCAGAGCGGGTCCATGAGGTCCCCGTCGTAGGTCGAGAGCACCTGCCGCAACTCGGTAAAATCCAGGAGGTTCTCCCCTGCAGGTGAGATGAGGCCCGTTTCCACTGATGTGTCTTGAGGCTAATCACACGTGAACTCTGGAACTTCTAAAGAGTCTTTCACAGTCATGCTGCAACTCAAGAAGTTCCCCGACATACCCGTCTCCACTCAAGAGGAAGCACGAGGGTCCCGGCCACATCCAGAGGAGCTCCGTTTCCGGCTCGTAGCTCGAGATGAGGGATCCTTTCCCTACTTGGTCGGGAAAGAATTCCCGGCATTCTCATCGCATCTCAAGAGGAGGCGCTCTCCAAAGGAAAGGGGAGAGGAACTGCAGGGTCGTGCCACCATTCCCAGAGTCCCCCGGATGTCTCATTCCATTCCAGGCAAACCTGTTTTCCCTGCACTGCCTCGACTTTCAAGCCGAGGATCGACTCACACCACGGTGGCACGTGGCACAGCCCTGTGGGAAGGCCTCGTGGGAAAGCCTCGTGGGAAAGCCTCGAGGGAAAGACACAGATCCCTTGATCCACGCGAAGGGAAGCGTGACACTGCTGCTTCAGCTCGGGAGGAAATCGCACGTGCATGCCCCCACTCGAGACGAGGACTGCCTCCACTAGGGAGACTCCATTAGTACCCCAAGATCCATGTCAGCACTGGAGAGGAATCCTCAGGTTCCAGCACTGACTCCACACAAGGTCTTAGGCCCGGGCATCGACGGGAGAGGAATCCCGAGAGGCCCCCGAGCAACACGCAAGGGGACTGGCCTTTCCTGAGGCCACAAGAGCGGGTCCCTGAGGTCCCCGTCGTAAGTCGAGAGCACCTGCCGCAACTCGAGAAAATCCAGAAGGTTCTCCCCTCCAGGCGAGATGAGGCCCATTTCCGCTGAGATGTCTCGAGGCTAATCACACCTAACCTCTGAAACTTCCAAAGGGTCCTTCACGTCCTTGCTGCAACTCTAGAAGTTCCCTGACATACCTGTCTCCACTCGAGAGGAAGCAGGAGAGGCCTGCCCACATCCAGAGGAGCCCCGTTTCCGTCTCCCAGTTCGAGAGGAGGGATCCTTTCCCTGCGTTGTCGGGAAAGAATTCCCGGCGTTCCCATAGCGTCTCAAGAGGAAGTCGCTCTCCACAGGAAAGGCGAGAGGAACTCCAGGGTGGTGCCACCATTCCCAGAGTCCCCCACATGTCTCAGTCCATTTCACGGAAACCTGTTTTCCCTGCATTGCCTTGGCTCTCAAGCCGAGTATCGACTCAAACAACGGTGGCATGTGGGACAGCCCTTTGGGAAAGCCTCGTGGGAAAGCCTCGTGGGAAAGACTCGAGGGAAAGCCACAGATCCCTTACTCCACAAGAAGAGAAGCGAGATACTGCAGCTACAGCTCGGGAGGTAAGCGCATGTGCATGCGCCCACTCCAGACGAGGACTGACTCCCCTGGGGAGACTCCAGAAGTACCCAAGATCCATGTCAGCAAGGAGAGGAAACCTCAGGTTCCTGCACCGACTCCACACAAGGCCTTAGGCCCAGGCATCGATGGGAGTGAAATCCCGAGAGGCCCCCGAGCCACTCGCATGGGGACTGGCCTTCCTGAGGCCACCAGAGCGAGTCCCTGAGGTCCCCGTCATAAGTCGAGAGAACCTGCCACAACTCGAGAAAATCCAGGAGGTTCTTCCCTCCAGACGAGATGAGCCCCATTTCCGCAGAGGCGACTCGAGGCTAATCACACCTAACCTCTGGACCTTCCAAAGGGCCCTTCACACCCTTGCTGCAACTCAAGAAGTTTCCTGACATACCCGTCTCCACTCGAGAGGAGCACGAGAGTCCCGCCCACATCCAGAGGAGCCCTGTTTCTGCCTCCTAGCTCGACAGGAGGGATCCTTTCCTGCGTGTTCGGAAAATAATTCTCGGCGTTCTCGTCACATATCAAGAGGGGGCGCTCTCCACAGAAAGGCGAGAGGAACTCCAGGGTCGTGTCACCATTCACAGAGTACCCCAGATGTCTCAGTCCATTCCAGGGAAGCCTGTTTCCCCGGCACTGCCTCGACTTTCAAACCGAGGATCGACTGACACCGCGGTGGCACGTGGGACATCACTGGGGAAAGCCTCGTTGGAAAGCCTGGAGGGAAAGCGTCGTGGGAAAGCCTCATGGGAAAGCCTCGAGGGAAAGCCACAGATCCTATGATCCACGGGAAGGGAAGCGTGACACTGCTGCTACAGCTTGGGAGGAAAGGGCACGTGCATACCCCGACTGGAGACGAGGACTCACTCCCCTGGGGAGACTTCAGAAGTACCCCAAGAGCGATGTCAGCACTGCAGAGGAATTCTCAGTTTCCGACACCGACTCCACACAAGGTCTTAGGGCCCGGCATCGATGGGAGAGGAATCCCGAGCGGCCCCCGAGCAAATCGCATGGGGACAGGCCTTTCCTGAGGCCACCAGAGCGGGTCCCTGAGGTCCCTGTTGTAAGTCGAGAGCACCTGCCGCAACTCGAGAAAATCCAGGAGGTTCTGCCCTCCAGGCGAGATGAGGCCCATTTCGCTGAGGCGTCTCGAGGCTAATCACACCTAATCTCTGGAACTTCCAAAGGGTCCTTCACACCCTTGCTGCAACTCAAGAATTTCCATGACATACCCGTCTCCACTCGAGAGGAAGCACAAGAGCTCCGCTCACATCCAGAGGAGCCCCGTGTCCGCCTCGTAGCTCGAGAGGAGGGATCCTTTCCCTGTGTCGTTGGTAATGAATTCCCGGCATTCCCGTCGCATCTCAAGATGAGGCGCTCTCCACAGGAAAGGCGAGAGGAACTCAAGGGTCGTGCCACCATTCGCAGAGTCCCCCAGATGTCTCAGTCCATTCCAGGAAAACCTGTTTTCCCTGCACTGCCTTGACTTTCTAGCGAGGATCGACTCACACCACGGTGGCACGTGGGACAGCCCTGTGGGAAAGCCTCGTGGGAAAGCCCCGTGGGAAAGCCTCGTGGGAAAGTCTCTAGGGAAAGCCACAGATCCCTTGATCCACGCGAAGGGAAGCGTGACACTGCTGCTACAGCTCTGGAGGAAATCGCACGTGCATGCCCCCACTCGAGACTACGACTGACTCCCCTGGGGAGACTCCAGGAAGTACCCCAAGATCCATGTCAGCACTGGAGAGGAATCCTCAAGTTCCGGCACCGAATTCACACAAGGTCGTATGCCCCGGCATCGACGGGAGAGGAATCCCGAGAGGCCCCTGAGCAACGCGCATGTGGACTGGCCTTTACTGAGTCCACCAGAGCGGGTCCCTGAGGTCCCGTCATAAGTCGAGAGCACTGCCGCAACTCGAGAAAATCCAGGAGGTTCTCCCCTCCAGGCAAGATGAGGCCCATTTCCGCTGAGGCGTCTTGAGGCTAATCACACCTAACCTCTGGAACTTCCAAAGGGTCCTTCACACCCTTGCTGCAACTCAAGAAGTTCTCCGACATACCCGTCTGCACTTGAGAGGAAGCACGAGAGTCCCACCCACATCCAGAGGAGCCCCATTTCTGCCTCTTAGCTCCAGAGGTGGGATCCTTTCCGTGCGTTGTCTGGAAAGAATTCACCGAGTTCCCGTCGCAATTCAAGAGGAGGCGCTCTCCACAGGAAAGGCGAGAGGAACTCCAGTGTCGTGCCACCATTCGCAGAGTCCCCCAGATGTCTCAGTCCATTCCAGGGAAACCTGTTTCCCTGCACTGCCTCGACTTTCTAGCCGAGGATCGACTCACACCACGGTGGCCCGTGGGACAGCCCTGTGGGAAAGCTTCTTGGGAAAGCCTCGTGTGAAAGCCTCGAGGGAAAGCCACAGATCCCATGATCCACGTGAAGGAAAGCATGACATTGCTGCTACAGCTCGGGAGGAAAGCCCACGTGCATGCCTCCCCTTGAGACGAGGACTGACTCCCCCGGGGAGACCTCAGAAGTACCCCAAGATCCATGTCAGCACCGGAGAGGAATCCTCAGGTTCTGGCACCGATTCCACACAAGGTCTTAGGCCCCGGCATAGACGGGAGAGGAATCCCGAGAGGCCCCGAGCAACTCGCATGGGGCCTGGCCTTTCCTGAGGGCACCAGAGCGGGTCCCTGAGGTCCCCGTCGTAAGTCGAGGGCACCTGCTGCAACTCGAGAAAATCCAGGAGGTTCTACCCTCCAGGCGAGATGAGGCCCATTACCGCTGAGGCGTCTCGAGGCTAATCACACCTAACCTATGGAACTTACAAAGGGTCCTTCACGCCCTTGCTGCAACTCAAGAAGCTCCCCCACATACCCGTCTCCACTCGAGAGGAAGCCCGAGAGTCCCGCCCCATCCAGAGGAGCCCCGTTACTGCCTCCTAGCTCGAGAGGAGGGATCCTTTCACTGAGTGGTCGGTCAAGTATTCCCGGAGATTCCCGTCTCATCTCAAGAGGAGGCGCTCTCCACAGGAAAGGCGAGAGGAACTCCAGATTCGTGCATCCATTCCCAGAGGCCCCCAAATATCTCAGTCCATTCCATGGAAACCTGTTTCTCCTGCACTGCCTCAACTTTCTAGCCTAGGATCGACACACAACACGGTGGCACGTGGGACAGTCCTTTGGGAAAGTCTCGTGGGAAAGCCTCGTGGAAAAGACTCGTGGGAAAGCCTCGAGGGAAAGCCGCAGATACCTTGATCCACGCGAAGGGAAGCGTGACACTGCTGCTACAGCTCGGGAGGAAAGCGCACGTGCATGCCCCCACTCGAGATGAGGACTGACTCCCGTGGGGAGACTGGAGAAGTACCCCAAGATCCTTGTCAGCACTGCAAAGGAATCCTCAGGTTCCGGCACCGACACCACACAAGGTCTTAGGCCCTGGCATCGACTGGGTGAGGAACCCCGAGAGGGCCCTGAGTAACTCGCATGGGGACTGGTCTTTCCTGAGGCCACCAGAGCGGGTCTCTGAGGTCCCTGTCGTAAGTCAAGAGCACCTGCCGCAACTCGAGAAAATCCAGGAGGTTCTCCCCTCCAGGCGAGATGAGGCCCATTTCCGCAGAGGCGACTCGAGGCTTATCACACCTGACCTCTGGAACTTCCAAAGGGTCCTTTCACACCCTTGCTACAACTCAAGACGTTCCCCGACATACCCGTCTCCACTCGAGAGGAAGCACGAGAGTCCCGCCCACATCCAGAGGAGCCCCTTTACCGCCTCCTAGCTCGAGAGGAGGGATCCTTTCCCTGCGTGGTCGGGAAAGAATTCCCGGCGTTTCCCTCGCATCTCAAGAGGAGGCGCTCTCGACAGGAAAGACGAGGGGAACTCCAAGGTCGTGACACCATTACCTGAGTCCCACAGATGTCTCAGTCCATTCCAGGGAAAACCTGTTTTCCCTGCACTGCCCCGACTTTCAAGCCGAGCATCGACTCACACCACGTTGGCACGTGGGACAGCCCTGTGGGAAAGCCTCGTGGGAAAGCCTCGTGGGAAAGCCTCGAGGGAAAGCCACAGGTCCCTTGATCCACGAGAAGGGAAGCGTGACACTGCGGCCACAGCTCGGGAGTAAAGCACACGTGCATGCCCCCACTCGAGACGACGGACTGACTCCCCTGGGGAGACTCCAGAAGTACGCCAAGATCCATGTCAGCACTGGAGACGAATCCTCAGGTTTCGGCACCGATTCCACACAAGGTCTTAGGCCCCGGCATCGACGGGAGAGGAATCCCGAGAGGCCCCCGAGCAACTCGCAAGGGGACTGGCCTTTCCTGAGGCCACCAGAGCGGGGTCCCTGAGGGCCCCGTCATAAGTCGAGAGCACCTGCCGCAACTGGAGAACATCTAGGAGGTTCTCCCCTGCAGGCGAGATGAGGCCCATTTCCGCTGAGGCGTCTCGAGGCTAATCACACCTAACCTCTGGAACTTCCAAAGGGTCCTTCACACCCTTGCTGCAACTCAAGAAGTTCCCCGACATACCCATCTCCACTCGAGAGGAAGCACGAGAGTCCCGCCCACATCCAGAGGAGCCCCGTTTCCACCTCCTAGCTCGAGAGGAGGGATCCTTTCCCTGGATGCTCGGGAAAGAATTCCCGACGTTCAGGTCGCATCTCAAGGGGAGGCGCTCTCCACAGGAAAGGCGAGAGGAACTCCAGGGTCGTGCCACCGTTCCCTGAGTACCCCAGATGTCTCAGTCCATTCCATGGAAACCTGTATTCCCTGCACTGCCTTGACTTTCAAGCCGAGGATCGACTCACACCACAGTGGCACGTGGGACAGCCCTGTGGGAAAGCCTCGTGGGAAAGCCTCGAGGGAAAGCCACAGATCCCTTGATCCACGCGAAGGGAAGCGGGACACTGCTGCTACAGCTCGGGAGGAAAGCGCACGTGCATGGCCCCACTCGAGACGAAGACTGACACCCCTGGGGAGACTCGAGAAGTACCCCAAGATCCATGTCAGCACTGGAGAGGAATCCTCAGCTTCCGGCACCGACTCCACACAAGGTCTTAGGCCCTGGCATCTACGGGAGAGGAATCCCGCGAGGCCCCAGAGCAACTCGCATGGGGCCTGGCCTTTCCTGAGGGCACCAGAGCGGGTCCCTGAGGTCCCCGTCGTAAGTCGAGGGCACCTGCCGCAACTCGAGAAAATCCAGGAGGTTCTACCCTCCAGGCGAGATGAGGCCCATTTCCGCTGAGGCGTCTCCAGGCTAATCACACCTAACCTATGGAACTTACAAAGGGTCCTTCACGCCCTTGCTGCAACTCAAGAAGCTCCCCCACACACCCGTCTCCACTCGAGAGGAAGCCCGAGAGTCCCGCCCACATCCAGAGGAGCCCCGTTACTGCCTTCCTAGCTCGAGAGGAGGGATCCTTTCACTGAGTGGTCGGTCAAGTATTCCCGGAGTTCCCATCTCATCTCAAGAGGAGGCGCTCTCCACAGGAAAGGCGAGAGGAACTCCAGATTCGTGCACCCATTCCCAGAGGACCCCAGATGTCTCAGTCCATTCCATGGAAACCTGTTTCTCCTGCACTGCCTCAACTTTCTAGCCTAGGATCGACACACAACACGGTGGCACGTGGGACAGCCGTTGGGAAAGACTCGTGGGAAAGCCTCGTGGAAAAGACTCGTGGGAAAGCCTCGAGGGAAAGCCGCAGATACCTTGATCCACGCGAAGGGAAGCGTGACACTGCTGCTACAGCTCGGGAGGAAAGCGCACGTGCATGCCCCCACTCGAGATGAGGACTGACTCCCGTGGGGAGACTGGAGAAGTACCCCAAGATCCTTGTCAGCACTACAAAGGAATCCTCAGGTTCCGGCACCGACTCCACACCAAGGTCTTAGGCCCTGGCATCGACGGGAGAGGAACCCCGAGAGGGCCCTGAGTAACTCGCATGGGGACTGGTCTTTCCTGAGGCCACCAGAGCGGGTCTCTGAGGTCCCTGTCGTAAGTCGAGAGCACCTGACGCAACTCGAGAAAATCCAGGAGGTTTTCCCCTCCAGGCGAGATGAGGCCGATTTCCGCAGAGGCGTACTCGAGGCTTATCACACCTGACCTCTGGAAATTCCAAAGGGTCCTTCACACCCTTGCTGCAACTCAAGAAGTTCCCCGACATACCCGTCTCCATTCGAGAGGAAGCACGAGAGTCCCGCCCACATCCAGAGGAGCCCCTTTTCCGCCTCCTAGCTCGAGAGGAGGTATCATTTCCCTCGTGGTCGGGAAAGAATTCCCAGCCTTTCCCTCGCATCTCAAGAGGAGGCGCTCTCCACAGGAAAGGCGAGAGGAACTCCAGGGTCGTGTCACCATTCCCAGAGTCCCCCAGATGTCTCAGTCCATTCCAGGGAAAACCTGTTTTCCCTGCACTGCCTCGACTTTCAAGCCGAGCATCGACTCACACCACGGTGGCACGTGGGACAGCCCTTTGGGAAAGCCTCTTGGGAAAGCCTCGTGGGAAAACGTCGAGGGAAAGCCACAGATCCCTTGATCCACGCGAAGGGAAGCATGACACTGCTACTACAGCACGGAAGGAAAACCCACGTGCATGCCCCCACTCGAGATGAGGACTGACTCCCCAGGGGAGACTCCAGAAGTACCCCAAGATCCACGTTAGCACTGGAGAGGAATCCTCAGATTACCGGCATCCACTCCACACAAGATCTTCGGCCCCGGCATCGACGGGAGAGGAATCCCGAGAGGCCCCCGAGCAACTCGCATGGGGACTGGCCTTTCCTGGGGCCACCAGAGCGGGTCCCTGAGGTCCCCGTCGTAAGTTGAGAGCACCTGCCACAACTCGAGAAGTTCCAGGATGTTCTCCCCTCCAGGCAAGATGAGGCCCATTTCCGCTGAGGCGTCTCGAGGCTAATCACACCAAACCTCTGGAACTTACCAAAGGGTCCTTCACACCCTTGTTGCAACTCAAGATGTTCCCCGACATACCCGTCTCCACTCGAGAGGAAGCACGAGAGTCCCGCCTACATCCAGAGGAGCCCCGTTTCCGCCTCCTAGCTCGAGAGGAGGGATCCTTTCCCTGCGGGGTCGGGAAAGAATTCCCGGCGTTCTCGTCGCATCTCAAGAGGAGGCGCTCTCCACAGGAAAAGTGAGAGGAACTCCAGGGTCGTGCCACCATTCCCAGAGACAACCAGATGTCTCAGGCCATTCCAGGGAAACCTGTTTTCCCTGCACTGCCTCGACTTTCAAGCCGAGGATCGACTCAAACCACGGTGGCACGTGGGACAGCCCTGTGGGAAAGCCTCGTGGGAAAGCCTCGTAGGAAAGCCTCGAGGGAAAGCCCCTGATCCCTTGATCCACGCGAAGGGAATCGTGACACTGCTGCTACAGATCGGGAGGAAACCACATGTGCATGCCCCAACTCGAGACGAGGACTGACTCCACTGTGGAGACTCCAGAAGTACCCCAAGATCCAAGTCATCACTGGAGAGGAATCCTCAGATTCCATCACAGACTTCACACAAGGTCTTCGGCCGGGGCTTCAAATGGAGAGGAATCCCGAGAGGCTCTAGAGCAACTGCATGGGGACTGGCCTTTCCTGAGGCCACCAGAGCGGGACCTGAGGTCCCAGTCGTAAGTCTAGAGCACCTGCCGCTACTCGAGAAAATCCAGGGGGTTCTCCCATCAATGCGAAATGAGGCCCATTTCCGCTGAGGCGTCTCGAGTCTAATCACACCTAACTTCTAAAACTTCCAAAGGGTACTTCACACCTTTGCTGCAACTTAAGAAGTTCCCCGACACACCTGTCTCCACTCGAGAGGAAGCACAAGAGTCCCGTCCACTTTCCAGAGGTGACCCGTTTCCGCCTCATAGCTCTAGAAGAGGGATCGTTTGCCTGCGTGGTCAGGAAAGAATTCCCGGTGTTCCTGTTCTGTCTCAAAAGAAGGATGCTCTCTACATGAAAGGCGAGAGGAACTCCAGGGTCGTGCCCATCGTTCCCTGAGTCCCCCAGATGTCTCAGTACATTCCAGGGAAACCTGTTTTCCCTGCACTGCCTCGACTTTCAAGCCGAGGATCAACTCACACCACAGTGGCACGTGGGACAGCCCTGTGGGAAAGCCTCGTGGGAAAGCCTCATGGGAAAGCCTCCTGGGAAACCCAGTGATCCCTTGATCCACGCGATGGGAAGCGTGACAATGATGCTACAGCTCGGGAGGAAAGCGCACGAGCATGCCCCCACTCGAGACGAGAAGTGACTCCCCTGGGAAGACTCCAGCAGTACCCCAAGATCCATGTCAGCACAGGAGAGGAATCCTCAGGTTCCGGCACCGACTCCACACAAGGTCTTAGGCCCCGGCATCGCCGGGAGAAGAATCCCGAGAGGCCCCCGAGCAACTGGCATGGGGACTGGCCTTTCCAAAGGCCAACCAGAGCGGGTCCCTGAAGTCCCCATGGTAAGTCGAGAGCACCTGCCACAACTCTTGAAAATCCAGGAGGTTCTCCCCTCCAGGCGAGATGAGGCCCATTTCCCTGAGGCGTCTCGACGCTAATCACACCTAACCTCTGGAACTTCCCAAGGGTCCTTCACACCCTTGCTGCAACTCAAGAAGTTCCCCGTCATACCCGACTCCACTCGAGAAGAAGGACGAGAGTCCCGCCCACATACCAGAGGAGCCCCGTTTCTTCCTCATAGCTCTAGAGGAGGGATCCTTTCCCTGCGTGGTCGGGAAAGTATTCCCGGAGTTCCCGTCGCATCTCAAGAGGAGGCGCTCTCAACTTGAAACGGGAGAGGAACTCCAGGTTCGTGCCACCGTTCCCACACTCCTCCAGATGTCTCATTCCATTCCACGGAAACCTGTTTTCCCTGCACTGCCTCGACTTTCAAGCTGAGGATCGACTCACACCACGGTGGCATGTGGGACAGCCCTGTGGGAAAGCCTCGTGGGAAATTATCCTGAGAAAACCTCGAGGGAAAGCCACAGATCCCATGATCCAGGCGAAGGGAAGCGTGACACTGCTGCTACAGCTCGGGAGGAAACCCCACGTGCATGCCCCGACTCGAGACCAGGACTGACTCCCCTGGGGAGACTCCAGAAGTACCCCAAGATCCATGTCAGCACTGGAGAGGAATCCTCAGATACCGGCACCGACTCCACACAAGGTCTGAGGCCCTGACATCGACGGGAGACGGAATCCCGAGAGGCCCCGAGCAACTCGCATGGGGACTGCCCTTTCCTGAGGCCACCACAGCGGGTCCCTGAGGTCCCCGTCGTAAGTCGAGAGCACCAGCCGCAACTCGAGAAAATCCAGGAGGTTCTCCCGTTCCAAGCGAGATGAGGCCCATTTCCGCTGAGGCGACTAGAGGCTATTCACACCTAAACTCTGGAACTTCCAAAGGGTCCTTCACACCCTTGCTGCAAACTCAAGAAGTTCCGCCGACATACCCGTCTCCACTCAGAGGAAGCACGAGAGTCCCGCCCACATCCAGAGGAGCCCCGTTTCAGGCCTCCTAGCTCGAGAGGAGGGATCCTTTACCTGCGTGGTCGGGAAAGAATTCCCGGCGTTCCCGTCGCATCTCAAGAGGAGGCGCTCTCCACAGGAAAGGCGAGAGGAACTCCAGGGTCGTGCCACCATTCCCAGAGTCCCCCAGATGCCTCAGTCCATTCCAGGGAAACCAGTTTTCCCTGCACTGCCTCGAACTTTCAAGCCGAGGATCGACTCACAACACGGTGGCACGTGGGACAGCCCTGTGGGAAAGCCTCAGGGGAAAGCCTTTTGGGAAAGCCTCGAGGGAATGCCCCAGATCCCTTGTTCCACGCGAAGGGAAGCGTGACACTGCTGCTACAGCTGGGGAGGAAAGCGCATGTACATGCCCCCACTCGAGACGAGGACTGACTCCCTGGGGAGACTCCAGACGTACCCCAAGATCCATGTCAGCACTGGAGAGGAATCCTCATGTTCCGGCACTGACTCCACACAAGGTCTTAGGCCCCAGCATCGACGGGAGAGGAAACCCGAGAGGCCCCGAGAGCCACCGAGTAACTCGCATGGGGACTGGCCTTTCCTGAGGCCACCAGAGAGGGTCCCTGAGGTCCCCGACGTAAGTCCGAGAGCACCTGCCGCAACTCGAGAAAAATCCAGGGAGGTTCTCCCCTCCAGGCGAGATGAGGCCCATTTCCGCTGAGGCGTCTCGAGGCTAATCACACCTAAACTCTGGAACTTCCAAAGGGTCCTTCACACCCATTGCTGCAACTCAAGAAGTTCCCGACATACCCGATCTCCACTCGAGAGGAAGCACGAGAGTCCCTGCCCACATCCAGAGGAGCCCCGTTTCCGCCTCCTAGCTCGAGAGGAGGGATCCTTTCCCTGGATGCTCGGGAAAGAATTCCCGACGTTCCAGGTCGCATCTCAAGGGAGGCGCTCTCCACAGGAAAGGCGAGAGGAACTCCAGGGTCGTGCCACCAGTTCCCATGAGTACCCCAGATGTCTCAGTCCATTCCAGGGAAACCTGTTATTCCCTGCACTGCCTTGACTTTCAAGCCGAGGATCGACTCCACACCACAGTGGCACGTGGGACAGTCCTGTTGGGGAAAGCCTCCTGGGAAAGCCTCGAGGGAAAGCCACAGATCCCTTGATCCACGCGAAGGGAAGCGGGACACTGCTGCTACAGCTCGGGAGGGAAAGCGCACGTGCATGGCCCCACTTCGAGACGAAGGACTGACACCCCTGGGGAGACTCGAGAAGTACCCCCAAGATCCATGTCGCACTGGAGAGACGAACATCCTCAGGTTCCGGCCCGACTCCACACAA
>NW_017216470.1:0-13174 GCF_001704415.2 Capra hircus
TAGAATTAGATGGCAAGTTCATAGGAAATTACCAGTTGGTACTTGACTACTTGATAAAGAGAGAAAAGAACAGCAGCAATGACCAAAAATAAAAAAAACAAACAAACAAACACAGTAATGTGTATTTAGTGATTTAGTCATAAGAGTTGTGTATGATTTGATGTCTGTTTCATAGAAAAAGCAACGGGATACCATAGAATCATCTATATCTGCTTAATTATCTCTGCCTAATGACTTGGACACTGTGAATCACACACTAAACAAAAAAATAAAAAAATAAAGAAAAGTAAATAATTTTGGAAAATTCTTAGAAATAAGAATACTAGAATTCCTCACTTGTCTCCTGAGAACATGTATGCTAGTAAAAGATGCAACAGTTAGAATTGAACATGGGACAGTTGACGGGTTCAAAATTGAAAAAAGGAATAAGTCAAATCTATATCTTGTTTCCCTGTTTATTTAACTTCTCTCTGTCCATCCACATGAATATGGACACAAAATTTTCTGCATATAATGTGGAATTTTTTCATGTTAGAGTTATGAAAATCTGGATACAGATTCATTGATAGGAATATGAAAACGTTTATTTCATATATCAAAATATGGCTACAGGATTTTCTCACCTGAAATATGGATTTTTTCACTTGCCCATTTGAAAATCTTTTTGCTGTCTTTTTCAGAAATACTGTATAGCATCTATTTAAATTTGAATTTTTTCATTAATTTTCCTACAAGCAATATTGAATTTGCCCACAGATTTTCATGCTTGAGCCATGGAGTTTTTACATTTCCATCAAGAAAGTTTGAATGAAGGTCTTCTGTTATGAGATGTGGAATTCTGTGTATTTCACATTTGAAAATCTTGGGAGAAATGTTCTCATATGAAATATGAAATCTCAATTATTCACATATGAAATTTTCCAGATTTGTACGCATGAAATAGATAATTTTCAAGGATTCACAAATTAAGATTTGAGCTAAACAGTCAAACATCAAACAGCTATATTTCATGTATTTCCCATATAACAAATAAAGTTCTCTGTATTTCTCTGATGAAAGTTTGGGTGTGATTTCTCTAGATGAAATAGTGCATTAATATATTTTACACACGTAAAATCTAAGCCTTCTGATTATACAGTGGATAGACTGAGTGCCTGAAGACCCCATGGGTGGAGGCTATGATATTGTACAGGAAGGAGTGGTCAAGACATTCTCCATGAAAAAAAAAAAAAAAGCAAAATGGCAAAGTGATGAGGCCTTACAAAGAGCAGAGAAGAGGAGAGAAGCTAAACATAAAGGGAGAAAGGAAAACTATACACATTTGAATGAAGAATCCCAACGAATAAAAAGGAGAGATAAAAACTTCTTCATTTATCACTGCGAGGGAAAAAAATAAAAAGAAAGAAGAGAAAGAAAGAAAGAAATAGAATGGAAAGCCTACACATCTCTTCAAGAAAATCGGGGATACTAAGGGAAAAATGTCATGCAAACAGGGGCACAATATAGGAGAGGAATTGCACAGGCTTAACAGAAGCAGAAGCTTTTAAGAGAGGTGGTGGGAATACACCAGATGAACTATGCACACAACATCTTCATGACCTTAATATGATGGTGTGATCATCTCTCACCTACAGCAAAAACATCCTGGAATGAGAAGTCAAGTGGGACTTAGAAAGTATGACTAAAAACAAGCCAAAGCTCGTGGAAGCAATGGGAATTCACTTAAGGGAAAAATTGTATAGCTTCAACCCATTCAATGGCTATGATTTCAGGCAGACCCTAGTTGATGGGAGAAGGACAGACAGGGCTTGTGTGCTGCAGTCCAAGGGGTCATGGAGAGTCAGATATGGCTTTGTGACTGAACAACAACAAGACTTCAGTTAATAAAATGGATCTTCCAGGATCGTGGTGGGGTCTCATAATGTTAGAGGAAAAGGAGGTACACTCAACTTTCTCCCACACAAATCCATCAAAGGATCGACTACACATGGAACACCTTCCAGAAATCAATTTGAATGATATTAATGGACCCTAGAAACCAAGAAAGGAAAATACATCTCTTAAAAAAGGATGTAAGACAAAATAAGAGACATAAGGGAAGAAAAGTTTATTTTTTTGGGGGGGGGGAGGGGGGAATCTCAATCCCACAGGAGAGGGAGTCATAAAGGAGGAAAATTAACACAAGATAGGAAACCTCTCTCATAGGTGTCAGTGGCAGGGGTAGGGGGGGTAAGAATGAGGGGAAAAAGAACAAAAACAGATTATGCCAATCAATAAATGCAATTACTAGCCAAGCAGTGGCTCAGATGCTTTTGTCCACTGTCATACATGAGGCCTGGGAGGGAGGCCTGTGATATATCAAACAGACTATGGTTAGAACCAGGATTTAGTGCCCTGAGGACAATCTGATGGAGCTAAGATGACAAAGAAACATAAACCATGGGAACACTAGAGACAGCCATTTTAGAAAGGACCTTTCCTAAAAGAAGGCTCTAAGGCCACATAATGAACCATGGCACAGTCACAGAACAGAAGACTGTGCACTAAAAAATAACAAAGGAGACCAAGCCAGCTTCCATTTAAGACCCTTTCCATTTACCCACGGAGGTAGAGAGGAATGTGTATGACTGCCAGAGGCAGAAGGAAACAGGTTCCTGGTATCTTGGTCCCAGAGACATCCCTACCAAGTCTAAGCTTGTTGACATTTGCTAATGATGAATACCTGGGTTCATGGACAGTTCATATAGGCCAAGATCAGCCTGGGGTCAGCTACCATGAGAAGACACATGGCACACCTGAGACTGTGCACTCTGACACAGGGAGCAAACTGTGTGGTTGAGGCCAGAGAGTTGTATAAGAGGCATGGCCTACCTGAGACTGTGCCTTGCCCTCCAACCAGCCACCTGACATTTTGGACTTGTGAAGAGCACAAAGCGCAAAGCACAGAGCCAATTATGGTCAGTACTCTTCTCCAGCCCCTAAGTGCCTGACTGGCTGGGAAGTGTGTGAAACATAAACTCCACTTGCGACAGTGCCCTTATGTATCAACCAGGAGGTTGAGTAGTTTTGACCCAGTAAGGACATGTCATGTTTGTCAGTGGCAAGACCAAGGTGATCAATCCACCTCAAGCACCCCAAATATCCCTGTGGTATTTGTTGTCAGTGTTCCAAATCACTGCCAAAATACTGAGAAGGGAGTTCAAATAAGTGGCTACCACACCCACGTTTCACATTGAAAACCAAATATGGAGAGGCTTTCAAACAAAAGAAGGAAATATAAATGTGAAACATAAACCAACCCAGAAGTGACAGGCTCAACACACTAAGTCTTCAATTAATGCCGAGACTGTTCAACTGAGGGACAATAGTAGATTTGACAACAAGTACAAGCTTCAACTAGGGACTATCTGACACTGTACTGACACCAAAAAGCAAACTTTTTTTTTTTTTATTCTGAGATTTATTTCTATATGGTTTCTTAACTTTTAACAATGTTAGTCCTTTTTAACACCCTGAACTTTTATTTCTATTAACTATTATTACCTTTCAAATAAAAACACATATATCCATTTTTAAACACTTATTTTACATACATAAGAATGAATTTGGGCTCCGTTTTCTTTTTTTGCACTATGTAAAAGAGTCTAATTTTTATTCTTGGTTCTTAACTTTTGTTTTCCAAAAATTTTTATCAATGTTATAACTTAATGAATATAATCTTTAGGATCTGACTTTACTTATGAGGGCATTAGATTACAGACATAATCTCAGAACACTAGCCAATCTTATCGCACAGGCTGCAGCCTTGTCTACATCAGTGAAACTAAGCCGTGCCATGTGGTGCCACCCAGGATGGGCTGGTCATGATGGAGAGGTCTGACAGAATGTGGTCCATGGAGAAGGGAATGGCAGGCCACTTCAGTATTCTTGCCTTGAGAACCTCATGAACAGTATGAAAAGGCAAAATGATAGGATACTGAAAAAAAAGGAACTCCCTTGGTTCCGTTGGTGCCCAATATACTACTGAAGATTAGTGGAGAAATAACTGCAGAAAGAAAAAAAAAATGGATGAACAAAAGCAAAACAATACACAGTTGTGGATGTGACTGGTGATAGAGGCAAGGTCCAATGCTGTAAAGAACAATAATACATAGGAACCTGGAATGTCAGGTCAATGAATCAAGGCAAATTGGAAGTGGTCACACAGGAGATAGTAAAAGTGAAGGTCGACATTCTAAGTATCTGACAACTAAAATGGACTGGAAAGGGTGAATTTAACTCAGATGACTATTACATCTACTACTGTGGGAAGGAAACCCTTAGAAGAATTGGAGTAGCCATCATGGTCATCACTTGGATGCAATCTCAAAATGAAAGAATGATCTCTGTTCATTTTCAAGGCAAACCGTTCAGAATCATGGTAATCCAAGTCTTTGCCACAACCAGAAATGCTGAAGAAGCTGAAGAAGCTGAAACTGATGGTTTTATGAAGACCTGCACGACCTCTTAGAACTAATATTTTAATAAGTTATCCTTTTCATTATAGGGGACTGGAATGGAAAAGCAGGAAGTCAAGAAACACTAGGAGTAACAGGCAAATTTGGCCTTGGAGTACTGAATGAAGCAGGGCAAAGACTAATAAAGTTTTTGCAAGAAAATGCATTGTTACACCAAACACCTTCTTCCAACAATACAAGAGAACACTCTACACATGGGCATCACTAGATGGTCAAGACTGAAATCAGATTAACTCTATCTTTGCAGCCAAAGAGGGAAAACTCTACACAGTCAGCAAAAAACAAGACTGGGAGCTGACTGTGGCTCATAACATGAACTCCTTTTTTGCCAAATTCAGACTTAAGTTGAAGAAAGTAGGGAAAACCACTAGACCATGTAGGTATGACCTGTCACATCCCTTATCATTATACAGTGAAATAAAGATTTAAGGGACTAGATCTGATAGACAAAGTGCCTGATGAACAACGGATGGAGGTTCGTGACATTGTGCAGGAGACAAGAACAAAGACCATCCCCATAGAAATAAAATACAAACAAGCAAAATGGCTATCGGAGGAGGCCTTACAAATAACTGTGGAAAAAAGAGAAGCAAAGAGCAAAGAAGAAAAGAAAAGATATATGTATGTGGATCCAGAGATCCAAAAGAACAGCAAACAGAGATAAGAAAGCCTTCCTCAGGGATCAATTCAAAGAAATAGAAGAAAACAACAGAATGGGAAAGATTAGAGTTCTCTTCAAGAAACTTTGAGATACAAAGGCACTATTTCATGCAAAGATGGGTTCGATAAGGGCAGAAATGATATGGGTCAAACAGAAGCAGAAGATATTATGAAGAGGTGACAAGAATACATCGGGAAATTGTACAAAAAAGAGTTTCAAGACCTAGATAATCACGATGATTTCATCACTCACCAAGAGCCAAACATTCTGGAATGTGAAATCAAGTGGGACTTAGAAAGCATCACTATGAACAAAGCTAGTGGAGGTGCTAAAATTCCAGTTGAACTATCTCAAATGCTGAAAGATGATGCTGTGAAAGTGCTGCTGCACTCAATATGCCAACAAATTTTGAAAACTCAGCAGTTTCCAGCCACAGGACTGGAAAAGTCCAGTTTTCATTCCAATCCCAAAGAAAGGCAGAGGCAATGAATGCTCAAATTACTACACAATTGCACTATCACACACAATATTAAATTAATACTCAAAACTATCCAAGTCAGGCTTAAGCAATACATGAACTGTGAACTTCCAGATTTTCAACCCATTTTTATGAAAGACAGAGGAACCAGAGATCTCATTGCCAACATTTGATGGATCTTCAGAAAAACAAGAGAGTTCCAGAAAAATACCTATTTCTGCTTTATTGACTATGCCAAAGCCTTTGATTGTGTGGATCACAATAAACTGTGAAAGATTCTGAAAGAGACCACCTGACCTGCCTCTGTTGAAACCTATATGCAGGTCAGGAAGCAACAGTTAGAACTGGACATGGAACAACACACTGGTTTCAAATATTAAAAGGAGGACAACAAGGGTGTATATGGTCACCATGCTTATTTAACTTGAATTCAGAGTACATCATGAGAAACAATGGGCTGCAAAAGGCAAAAGCTGGAATTCAGATTACTTGGAGAAATATCAATAATCTCAGATATGCATATGACACCAACCTTATTGCAGAAAATGAAGAACTGAAAAACTTCTTGATGAAGTGAAGGAGGAGAGTGATAAAGTTCACCTAAAGCTCAACATTCTGAAAATGAAGACCGAGGTATCTGGTCCCATCATTTCATGGGAAATAGATGGGGGAGCAATTGAAAGATTGTCCGACTTTGTTTTTTTGGGCTCCAAAACCACTGCAGAAAATGACTGCATGAATTTAAAAGAGAGTTACACCTTGGAAGGAAAATTTTGTCCAACTTAGATGGCATATTAAAAATCAGTGATATTACATGGCCAACAAAGTCTGTCTAGTCAAGGCTTGGATTTTTTTCCAGTGGTCATGTATGAATGTGAGAGATGGACTGTGAAGAAAGCTGAGTGCTGAAGAATTGACGCTTTTGAACTGTGGTGATGGGGAAGACACTTGAGAATCCCTTGGTCTGCAAAAAGGTACAACCTGTCCATCCTAAAGAGATCAGTCCTGATGTTCATAGGAAGGACTGATGCTAAAGCTGAAACTCCAACACTTTGCACTCTCACATGAAGTGTTGACTCATTGAAAAAGAACCTGATGCCAGGAGGGATTGGGGTCAGGAAGAGAAGGGGACGATGGAGGATGAGAAGGCTGGGTGGGATCACTGACTCTATAAACATGAGTTTGAATGATCTATGGAGGTTGGCTATGGACAGGGAGGCCTGGTGTGCTGTGATTCATGGGGTTGTAAAGAATCGGTGATGACTGAACGACTGAACTGAACTGAACTGAACTGAGAAAGGAGGAAATAAATGAAACAGAATGTGGTGCTGAAAAAAAAAAAAAAAAAAAAAAAAGGAACCAGGAAAAAATCTGATGAGGCAATGATAAATGCCCCATGATGAAGATATGGTGTCTAGATGGAGAACATCAAAACGAAAAGGGGTGGGGTTACAACGAAAATCTTGAGGAAGTAAAAGTTGAAACCACCCTTGAATGAGTCAAGACGCAAGAATTGGATCAGTCATGAAACAATTGACCATTTCAAAACTGAAAGAAGCATGGTAAAGCTCGCTATTGTCACTTGCTTATGTGAATATATGCAGAGTATACTATTAAAATACCAGCTGAGTGAATCACAAGCTGACATCAAGATTGCTGGGAAAAACATAAAATACCTCAGATATATAGACGATAACATGGAAACAAATAGAAAGTGAAGAGGAAATAGAGAGCCTTTTCATGAGGGTGGATGAGAAGTGTGGAAAACCATGCTGAAAACTCACCATTTATAAAAAGAGATATAAGGGCATCTGGTCCCATCACTACTTGGCAAATAGAAGCGGTAGTCATGTGGAAGCAGTGACAAGCTGAATTTTCTTTGGCTTCAAAATTACTAGGACTGGTGACTGCAGTTATCGAATTAAATGCTACTTGCTTTTCAATGTAAAAGCTATGACAAACCTAGACACTGCATTATAAAGAAGCCGCACCACCTTACTAAACTCTCAGTAAATAAGAAACGAAATTATGGTAGAAGTGGAGACTATTGGTATTGAGTAATTTATATGACTTTTGATTGCGAATTTATTTCATATCTTCTTATTGTTAATCAGTAAGTACTTAAAATACATCATTTGGCAGCACTATGTCTTAGCTGACGTGCAAGTTACTAAGCAAACTTCGGTAGATATGAAACACATAGAAGACTTGGATATCTGTGATTAACTTGGTAGGAAGAAAGACAGGTTCTTTCCAATCCCAAACAATGCTTAGGAAAAGTTGTGAAAAGTGGCTTATTATGACTGAAAATATTTTGCCTAATTGTAGCTCTTGAAATTCAGTGAAAAAGATAGATGACTAAGGAGAGTAGTGCTAGAATGACCTTTTATAATTCTACTTGTAAAATGCCTATCTTTTGCTGACTGTGGTGCAGTCTTTGAATAAGTCAGTCATGTTATGATGGTGATCATGATTACTGAGTAGGCTACATCTACACTGTCAAATATGTTATTATACATATTAATGAATAAAACCTGCTTTTTAACCTCTTAGCTTTCTTTTCAATAATGGACATAAAATAATAAAACTGAGAGAGCATTAAAGAATATACTGCTCATTTGCTTTCTCTAAATTTTATTTGATCTGTTCCTTCTCCCAAATCATCCTATCAGCCTCTGGCTGATTTCCAAAATTCCTTGCCCCAGCCGTTATGAGATAACTACTCCAAACAACCTCGGAGAAGAACAGGCCCGCTTAAGACAGTGGCTTTCTAAATATATCCATATATATTTACATATATACATACATACTTACTCTTGTCTTGGGTTAGCACAGCAGCTCACTAATCTGACTGCTGCCCTTTCTTCCCTTCATTGAAAGTGATCTGCTCCTGTAAAATGCTGGTCTCATTCTTTTTCTGAACCTTGCCTGCTGTAACTCCTTTATCCTACAAACAAACCGAGTGGCTGGGACCTGACAGGTACATAAGATGCATGAAGTACCTTGGTGGTGCCTTGCCTGCCACCCAGTTTGCCTGACCAGTTTGGACCTGGGAAGGAACAAAGCACATAGTCAATTGTGTTCAGTGGCCTTGCAGAGCACCTAGTAGCCTGAGTGCCTTAGAGAGGAAGTGTATGAAACACAGGCCCCACTTTTGGACAGTGCACTTGCAGATCACCCAGAAACCTGAGCAGGGTGGACCTATGAAGTACATGTCACCTATGCAGTGGCAAGCTCACTGTGCTCCATCCACCTTAAGCAACCCCACCCACATATCCCACAGGTATTTGTTTTCAGTGTGATCCTCCTCACCACTGCACCACTGAGCAAGTGAGGTCAAATAAGGGCCTGCTGCTCCTCATGTTATGGTACAAGCTAGTCATGTGTAAACACGTCATGGAAGAGAATTGCAAAATGAGGAAGTGAAGAAACAAAGAAGGGTGAAGTAGCCCAGAAATGACAGGTGATACAAACTAAAACGCTGAAGGTAATGCAGGAACTGTGCAATTCAAGGACAGCAATAGCTTTTGAAAACAACTAGAAGCAGGAAAGATAGATTATCTGACACTGATCTGACACCAATAAACACACAGCAACTCTAGAGAAATTCTTAAATTATTCTTATTGCTTTCCTGTTTGTTTTTTTAATTAACCATTTATTTGTTCCTTATCATTCCCTTTACTTTTTTTCTATATACTATATTATAAATTTGATAATTATTTTG
This sequence comes from Capra hircus, assembly GCF_001704415.2. Taxonomy (NCBI): domain Eukaryota; kingdom Metazoa; phylum Chordata; class Mammalia; order Artiodactyla; family Bovidae; genus Capra; species Capra hircus. Next base: position 9,382 of record NW_017216470.1, read on the forward strand.
ACTTCTGAATTTTCTCTAGTAATTATAGTATCTTGAATTCTATTCTAGGTTCTTAATCTTTGCTTCTTGAAACTTTTTATTAATCAACGTTTATACTTGAAGAATTCTATATTTAGAATCTATTTTCACTTACAAATTTCTTTCCTAAGTTGATTGCACTCTCCCTTTTCTTCTTCTGGAAACCTCTATCTCCTTCATCAATTTGCTCTGATATGTATTATAACTCTGTGAATCCCTTTAACTGTTATTGGTCATGGAAAATTGCTGCACCATCAACCTTTGGTTTTATCTTCTGTTCTGAGGATGCAGAATTGCTAATGCTACTGTAACTCAGGAACCAAAACCCATAGGTCACGAGGTCAATCCCAGATCTTTCAATCATTTTTGAAACTCCTGACACCAATGACATTAAAAAATAAGCACTTTCAAAAGGTTCCATGCCTACATGGAGATGAAGCCCAAAGCTGAAACCAGCAATTTCAGTGCAAGAGAGCACACAGCTATTATCCAGCAAAGCAGCAACACAAAAATGAATATTATAAAATGTGCTACCTGAAACCATACCAAACCCACAGACACCACAATGCACATTATAGGACAGTTCATTGCACTTCACAGAGAATTGACCCAGCTCCACCTGACAGACCACAGGCACAAAATATCCCAAATATTAAACCTGAAATACAGGTCCAATCCCACCCACAAAGATGTTTCCACCACAAATTGGATTCAAAACGCTGCAGCCTGCAGAAAGGGGACTCAAACCACAGCAATCTAAACAAAATGAAAGGGGATAGAAATACAAAGCTGGTGAAGGTACATATAAAAACCACCAAAACAAACAAAAGAAGAGATAGGAAGTTTTCCGGAAAAATATTTCAGAATTATGAAAGAAAAGATTACCCAAATCTTGTAAGCTAAAAAGAGTTGCCAGCAAATACACTGGAGGTCCGGATTGAGAAGAAAGAAGCATGTTTACCATGCAGCTAGAAAAAGTAAAGAAGAATCAAACACTAATAATCAATGCAATAAAAGAGATTAGCAAAGCCCTGGAAGGAACCAACAGTAAAATATCTGGGGCAGAGAAAGAACTAACTTATATGCAGAGTACATCATGAAGAAAGCTGGGCTGGAAGAAGCACAAGCTGGAATCAAGATTGCCAGGAGAAATATCAATAACCTCAGATATGCAGATGACACCACCCTTATGGCTGAAAGTGAAAAGAAACTAAAAGCCTATTGGTGAAATTGACAAAGGAGAGTGAAAAAGTTGGCTCAGAGCTCAAGATTCAGAAAACTAATATCATGGCATCCGGTCTCATCACTTCATGGGAAATAGATGGGTAAACAGTGGAAACAGTGTCAGACTTTATTTTGGGGGGCTGAAAAATCAACACAGATGGTTATTGAAGCCATGAAAGTAAAGACACCTACTCCTTGGAAGGAAAGTTATGCCCCACCTAGACAGCATATTCAAAAGCAGAGATATTACTTTGCCAACAAAGGTCCACTAGTCAAGGCCTTGTTTTTAACCTGGTCATGTATGGATGTGAGAGTGGGACTGTGAAGGAAGCTGAGCACTGAGAATATATACTTTTGAACTGTGGTGTTTAAGATAACTCTTGAGACTCCCTTGAACTGCAATGAGATCCAACCAGTCCATTGTAAAGATCAGTCTTGGGTGTTCATTGGAAGGACTGATGATAAAGCTGAAATTCAATACTTTGGCCACCTTGTGCAAAGAGTTGATTCATTGGAAAAGTCTCTGATGCTGGGAGGGATTGGGGGCAGGAGGAGAATGTGAGGGCAGAAGATGACATGGCTGTATGGCTTCACTGACTCGATGGACATGAGTTTGAGTGAACTCCAGGAGTTGGTGATGGACAGGGAGCCCTGGCGTGCTGAATTCATGGGGGTTGCCAGAGTCAGACACAACTGAAATATCCACATGAAAGAACAAAAGGAAAAAAATAACATGAAAAAGAAAAAAGGATGGGGGAGGGGGTGCTTGAGAAAATTCTTCAAGTGACAAAAGTTGAAAACCTCCATTAAATGGGGAAGGAAATGCTCCCTAAATACCAATACAGCAGAATGTTCCAAACAGGATGAACCCGAAGTGTAACATCCCACAAGAATATTTTTATCAAACACTGACAATTTAAACATACAAAAAAAAAAAATCATTAAGAGCAGCAAGTGTAAAGACATAAATATCATACAGTCGGATCCCCATAAAGATAGCAGCTTATCTTTCAATAGAAACTCTTCAGGCCAGTAAAGCATGGTAGAATATTCCCAAAATTATGAATGAGCTAAAACTAACACCAATAAGGATCTTATTCAGATATGAAGGAAAAATCAAATGGTTTAAGCAGTCATTAACATGAAACTGCTAAACTCTTAATTATGCTATTAAATTGGGACACTGAGTTCATATGTCATCAGATTTGGAAAACTCATCAGTGGCCATGAGATTGGAAAGGTCAGTTTTCATTAACACCAAAGGAGGTAATGACAAAGAATGTTCACACAACCATTCACTGTTGCTCCTTTCAAATGCTAGCTGGGTAAAACTCAAAATTCTACAGCAGTACATAAACTAAGAACGAGGTGAAAGCTAGACTTGGAAACAATAGAAGAAGCAGAGAACAATTTGGAAACATTCATTGGATCCTAGAGGGAATGAGGGAATTTCAGAAGAGCATTTACTTCTGCTTCAGTGACTCCACTAAAGACATTGGCTGTGTGTATCACAGTAAACTGAACAGTTTGAAAGAGACAGGAGTCACAGACCTTCTAACCTGTCACCTGAGACGTGTGTATGCAGTTCAAGATGCAAGAGTTGGAGCAAGATATGGAACAGCTTATCAGTTTAAACCTGGGTAAGGCGAGTGACAAGACTGCATGTTATCACTCTGCTTATGTGAAATATACGCAGACTATACTATTCAAAATGCCAGGCTGGATGGACAATAAACAAGAATCAAGGTTTCTAGGATAAACTTCAACCACCTTAGATATGCAGGTGGAAACCTGTAAAAAAGAGAAAGTAAAGAGGAACTGAAGAGTTTGTTGATGAGTATGAATGAGGAGAGCAGAAACCTCGCTGAGAACTCAATAGTCAAACGAACAACACAAGGCGTCTGGTCCTATCACTGCTTGGCAAACAGAAGGGTAAAGCATGGAATAAGTGACAGACCAGGTTTTCTTGGGCTCCAAAATCACTGTGAATGGTGACTGCAGGCAGGAAATGAAGACACACTTGCTTCTTATAGGAAAAGCTACGAAAAAATCCTTGACTTTGTATTAAAAAAGAAAAAACTTGAGCCTATTAGCAAAGGTCCCCTGAGTCACAAACCCTATCGTTTATCCATTAGTCATGTAAAGATGTGAGAAATGGAATCTAAAGAAGGCTGAGAGGCTAAAGAACTGATGTCTTCAAACTGTGATGCTAGAGAAAACTCTTAGCGGTCCCTTGAACTGCAAGAGATTCAGCCAATCAATCCTCAGGAAACAACCCTGAATGCACTTCTGAAGCATTAATGCTGAAGCTGAAACTCGAGGATTTTGCCAGACTGATTCAGAGAACCAATTTTGGAAAACACCATGACACTGGGTAAGATTGAGGACAGGAAGAGAGGTGCTGATAAGAGGATGAGATACGTGGACAGCATCACGATTCAATGGACATGTGTTTGAGCAAACTATGGGAAACAGTGAAAGAGAGGGAGGCCTGGTGTGCTGCCATCCAGGGAGTCACAAAGGGTTGGACTTGACTCAATGAATGAACAAG
>NW_017216471.1:0-13174 GCF_001704415.2 Capra hircus
TATGTCAGCTGGAGAGGCATCTCAGGTCCGAACTGACTCCACACAAGATCTTTGTCCGAGCATGACGGTTAGGAAAACGTCCCGAGAGGCCCCGAGCAACTCGCATGGGGACTGGCCTTTCCTGAGGCCACCAGAGCGGGTCCCTGAGGTCCCCGTCGTAAGTCGAGAGCACCTGCCGCAACTCGAGAAAATCCAGGAGGTTCTCCCCTCCAGGCGAGATGAGGCCAATTTCCGCTGAGCGTCTCGAGGCTAATCACATCTAACCTCTGGAACTTCCAAAGGGTCCTTCACACCCTTGCTGCAACTCAAGAAGTTCCCCGACATACCCGTCTCCACTCGAGAGGAAGCAGGAGAGTCCCGCCCACATCCAGAGGAGCCCCGTTTCCGCCTCCATAGCTCGAGAGGATGATCCTTTCCCTGCGTGGTCGGGAAAGATTTCGCGCGTTCCCGTCGCATCTCAAGAGGAGGCGCTCTCCACAGGAAAAGCGAGAGGAACTCCAGGGTCGTGCCACCATTCCCAGAGTCCCCCAGATGTCTCAGTCCATTCCAGGGAAAACCTGTTTTCCCTGCACTGCTCTGACTTTCAAGCGAGGATCAACTCACACCACGGTGGCACGTGGGACAGCACTGTGGGAAAGCCTCGTGGGAAAGCCTCTTGGGAAATCCTCGAGGGAATGCCACAGATCCCTTGATCCACGCAAAGGGAAGTGTGACACTGCTGCTACAGCTCGTGAGGAAATCGCACGTGCATGCCCCCAATCGAGACAAGGACTGACTCCCCTGGGGAGACTCCAGAAGTACCGCGAGATCCATGTCAGCACTGGAGAGGAATCATCAGGTTCCCACACCGACTCCACACAAGATCTTAGGCCCCGGCATCAACGGGAGAGTAATCCGGAGAGGCCCCGGAGCAACTCGCATGGGGACTGGCCTTTCCTGAGGCCACCAGAGCGGGTCCCTGAGGTCCCCGTCGTAAGTGGAGAGCTCCTGCTCCAACTCGAGAAAATCCAGGACGTTCTCCCCTCCAGGCGAGATGAGGCCCATTTCCGCTGAGGCGTCTCGAGGCTAATCACACCTAACCTCTGGAACTTCCAAAGGGTCCTTCACACCCTTGCTGCAACTCAAGAAGTTCCCCGACATACCCGTCTCCATTCGAGAGGAAGCACGAGAGTCCCGCCCACATCCAGAGGAACCCCATTTCCACCTCATAGCTCGAGAGGAGGGATCCTTTCCTGCGTGGTCGGGAAAGAGTTCCCGGCGTTCCCGTTGCATCTCAAGAGGAGGCGCTCTCCACAGGAAAGGCGAGAGGAACTCCAGGGTCGTGCCACCATTCCCAGAGTCCCCCAGATGTCTCAGTCCATTCCAGGGAAACCTGTTTTCCCTGCACTGCCTCGACTTTCAAGCCGAGGATCCACTCACACCACGGTGGCATGTGGGACAGCCCAGTGGGAAAGCCTCCTGGGAAAGCCTCGTGGGAAAGCCTCGAGGGAAAGCCACAGATCCCTTGATCCACGCGAAGGGAAGCGTGAAACTGCTGCTAGAGCTCGGTAGGAAAGCGCACGTGCATGCCCTCACTCGAGACGAGGACTAACTCCCCTGGGGCAGACTCCAGAAGTACCCCAAGATCCATGTCAGCACTGGAGAGGAATCCTCAGATTCCGCCACCCACTCCACACAAGTTCTTAGGCCCCGGCATCGAAGGGAGAGGAATTCCGAGAGGCCCCCGAGCAACTCGCATGGGGACTGGCCATTCCTGAGGCCACCAGAGCGGGTCCCTGAGGTCCCCGTCTTAAGTCGAGAGAAGCTGCCGCAACTCGAGAAAATCCAGAGGGTTCTCCTCTCCAGGCGAGATGAGGCCCATTTCTGCTGAGGCGTCACCAGAGTAATCACACCTAAACTCTGGAACTTCCAAAGGGTCCTTCACATCCTTGCTGCAACTCAAGAAGTTCTCCGACATACCCGTCTCCACTCGAGAGGAAGCACGAGAGTCCCGCCCACATCCAGAGGAGCCCCGTTTCCACCTCCTAGCTCGAGAGGAGGGATCCTTTCCCTGCGTAGTCGGGAAAGAATTCCTGGCGTACCCATCGCATCTCAAGAGCAGGCGCTCTCCACAGGAAAGGCGAGAGGAACTTCAGGGTCGTGCCACCATTCCCAGAGTCCCCCAGATGTCTCAGTCCATTCCAGGGAAACCTGTTTTCCCTGCACTGCCTCGACTTTCAAAACGAGGATCGACTCACACCACGGTGGCACGTGGGACAGCCCTGTGGGAAAGCCTCGTGGGAATGCCTGGTGGGAAAGCCTCGAGGGAAAGCCACAGATCCCTTGATCCACGCAAAGGGAAGCGTGACACTGTTGCTACAGCTCGGGAGGAAAGCGCAAGTGCATGCCCCCACTCGAGACGAGGACTGACTCCCCTGGGGAGACTCCAGAAGTACCCCAAGATCCATGTCAGCACTGGAGAGGAATCGCAGGTTCCGGCACCGACTTCACACAAGGTCTTAGGCCCTGGCATCAACGGGAGAGGAATCCCGAGAGGCCCCCGAGCAACTCGCATGGGGACTGGCCTTTCCTGAGGCCACCAGAGCGGGTCCCTGAGTCCCCGTCTTAAGTCGAGAGCACCTGCCGCAACTCGAGAAAATCTGGGAGGTTCTCGCCTCCAGGCGACATGAGGCTCATTTCCGCTGAGTTGTCTCGAGGCTAATCACACCTAACCCCTGGCACTTTCAAAAGGTTATTCACACCCTTGCTGCAACTCCAAAAGTTCCCCAACATACCCGTCTCCACTCGAGAGGAAGCACGAGACTCCCGCCCACATCCAGAGGAGCCCCGTTTCCGCCTCCTAGCTCGAGAGGAGGGATCCTTTACCTGCGTTGTCGGGAAAGAATTCCCGGCGATCCCGTCGCATCTGAAGAGGAGGCACTCTCCACAGGAAAGGCGAGAGGAACTCCAGGGTCGTGCCACCATTCCCAGAGTCCCCCAGATGTCTCAGTCCATTCCAGGGAAACCTGTTTTCCCTGCACTGCCTCGACTTTAAAGCCGAGGATCGACTGACACCACGGTGGCACGAGGGACAGCCCTGTGGGTAGGCCTCGTGGGAAAGCCTCGAGGGAAAGCCACAGATCCCTTGATCCACGGGAAGGGAAGCGCGACACTGCTGCTACAGCTCGGAAGGAAAGCGCACGTGCATGCCCCCACTCGAGACGAGGACTGACTCCCCTGGGGAGACTCCAGAAGTACCCCAAGATCCATGTCAGCACTGGAGAGGAATCCTCAGGTTCCGGCACCTACTTCACACAAGGTCTTAGGCCCCGGCATCGACGGGAGAGGAATCCCAAGTGGCCCCCGAGCAGCTCGCATGGGGACTGGCCTTTCCTGAGCCCACCAGAGCGGGTACCTGAGGTCCCCGTCGTTAGTCGAGAGCACTTGCCGCAACTCGAGAAAATACAGGAGGTTCTCCCCTCCAGGCGAGATGAGGCCCATTTCCGCTGAGGCGTATCGAGGCTAATCACACCTAACCTCTGGAACTTCCAAAGGGTCCTTCACACCCTTGCTGAAACTCAAGAAGTTCCCCGACATACCGTCTCCACTCGAGAGGAAGCACGAGAGTCCCGCCCACATCCAGAGGAGCCCTGTTTCCGCCTCCTAGCTCGAGAGGAGGGATCCTTTCCCTGCGTGCTCAGGAAAGAATTCCCGGCGTTCCTGTCGCATCTCAAGAGGAGGCACTCTCCACAGGAAAGGCGAGAGGAATTCCAGGTTCGTGCCACATTCCCAGAGTCCCCCAGATGTCTCAGTCCATTCCAGGGAAACCTGTTTTCCCTGCACTGCCTCGACTTTCAGGCCGAGGATCGACTCACACCACGGTGGCACGTGGGACAGCCCTGTGAGAAAGCCTCGTGGGAAAGCCTCGTGGGAAAGCCTAGAGGGAAAGCCATAGATCCCTTGATCCACGCGAAGGGAAGCGTGACACTGCTGCTACAGCTCGGGAGGAAAGCGCACGTGCATGCCCCCACTCGAGACGAGGACTGACTCCCCTGGGGAGACTCCAGAATTACCCCAAGATCAATGTCAGCACTGGAGAGGAATCCTCAGGTTCCGGAACTGACTCCACACAAGATCTTAGGCCCGAGCATCGACGGTTAGGAAACCCGAGAGGCCCCCGAGCAACTCGCATGGGGACTGGCCTTTCCTGAGGCCACCAGAGCGGGTCCCTGAGGTGCCCGTCGTAAGTCGAGAGCACCTGCCCCAAATCGAGAAAATCCAGGAGGTTCTCCCCTCCAGGGGAGATGAGGCCAATTTCCGCTGAGGCGTCTCCAGGCAAATCACACCTAACCTCTGGAACTTCCAAAGGGTCCTTCACACCCTTGCTGCAACTCAAGAAGTTCCCCGACATACCCGTAACCACTCGAGAGGAAGCAGGAAAGTCCCGCCCACATCCAGAGGAGCCACCTTTCCGCCTCATAGCTCGAGAGGTTTGATCCTTTCCCTGCGTGGTCGGAAAAGATTTCGCGACGTTCCCGTCGCATCTCAAGCGGAGGCGCTCTCCACAGGAAAAGCGAGAGGAACTCCAGGGTCGTGCCACCATTCCCAGAGTCCCCCAGATGTCTCAGTGCATTCCAGGGAAACCTGTTTTCCCTGCACTGTTTTGACTTTCAAGCCGAGGATCAACTCACACCACGGTGGCACGTGGGACAGCACTGTGGGAAAGCCTCGTGGGAAAGCCTCTTGGGAAATCCTCGAGGGAATGCCACAGATCCCTTGTTCCACGCGAAGGGAAGTGTGACACTGCTGCTACAGCTCGGGAGGAAAGCGCACGTGCATGCCCCCAATCGAGACGAGGACTGACTCCCCTGGGGAGACTCCAGAAGTACCGCGAGATCCATGTCAGCACTGGAGAGGAATCATCAGGTTCCCACACCGACTCCACACAAGATCTTAGGCCCCGGCATCAACGGGAGAGTAATCCGGAGAGGCCCCGGAGCAACTCGCATGGGGACTGGCCTTTCCTGAGGCCACCAGAGCGGGTCCCTGAGGTCCCCGTCGTAAGTCGAGAGCACCTGCCGCAACTCGAGAAAATCCAGGAGTTTCTCCCCACCAGGCGAGATGAGGCCCATTTCCGCTGAGGCGTCTCGAGGCTAATCACACCTAACCTCTGGAACTTCCAACGGGTCCTTCACACCCTTGATGCAACTCAAGAAGTTCCCCGACATACCCGTCTCCACTCGAGAGGAAGCACGGGAGTCCCGCCCACATCCAGAGGAGCCCCGTTTCCGCCTCCTAGCTCGAGAGGAGGGATCCTTTCCCTGCGAGGTGGGGAAAGAATTCCCGGCGTTCCCGTCGCATCACAAGAGGAGACGCTCTCGACAGGAAAGGCGAGAGGAACTCCAGGGTCGTGCCACCATTCCCAGAGTCCCCCAGATGTCTCAGTCCATTCCAGGGAAACCTGTGTTCCCTGCATTGCCTCGACTTTCAAGCCGAGGATCGACTCACACCACGGTGGCACGTGGGACAGCCCTGTGGGAAAGCCTCGTGGGAAAGCCTCGTGGGAAAGCCTCGAGGGAAAGCCATAGATCCCTTGATTCACGCGAAGGGAAGCGTGACCCTGTTGCTACAGCTTGAGAGGAAAGCCCATGTGCATGCCCCCAGTCGAGACGAGGACTGACTCCACTGGGGAGACTTCAGAAGTAACCCAAGATCCATGTCAGCACTGGAGAGGAATACTCAGGTTCCGGCACCGACTCCACACAAGGTCTTAGACCCCGGCATCGACGGGAGAGGAATCCTGAGAGGCCCCAAAGCAACACGCTTAGGGACTGGCCTTTCCTGAGGCCACAAGTGCGGGTCCCTTTGGTCCCCGTCGTAATTCGAGAGCTCCTGCCGCAACTCGAGAAAATCCAGGAGGTTCTCCCCTCCAGGCGAGATGAGGGCCATTTGCGCTGAGGCGTCTCGAGGCTATTCATACCTAACCTCTGGAACTTACAAAGGGTCCTTCACACCCTTGCTGCAACTCAAGAAGTTCCCCGACATACCCGTCTCCACTCGAGAGGAAGCACGAGAGTCCCGCCCACATCCAGAGGATTCCTGTTTCCGCCTCCTAGCTCGAGAGGAGGGATCCTTTGCCTGCGTTGTCGGGGAAGATTTCCCGGGGTTTCCGTCGCATCTCAAGAGGAGGCGCTCTCCACATGAAAGGCGAGAGGAAATCCAGTGTCGTGCCACCATTCCCAGAGTCCCCCAGATGTCTCTGTCCATTACAGGGAAACATGTTTTCCCTGCATTTCGTCGACTTTCAAGACGAGGATCGACTCACTCCACGGTGGCACGTGGGACAGCCCTGTGGAAAAGCCTCGTGGGAAAGCCTCGAGGGAAAGACACAGATCCCTAGATCCACGCGAAGGGAAGCGCGACACTGCTGCTACAGCTCGGAAGGAAATAGCACGTGCATGCCCCCACTCGAGACGAGGACTGACTCCACTGGGGAGACTCCAGAAGTACACCAGATCCACGTCAGCACTGGAGAGGAATCCTCAGGTTCCAGCACTTACTTCACACAAGGTCTTAGGCCCCAGCATCGACGGGAGAGGAATCCCGTGTGGCCCCCGAGCAAGTAGCATGGGGACTGGCCTTTCCGGAGGCCACCAGAGCGGGTGCCTGAGGTCCCCGTCGAAAGTCGAGAGCACCTGCCGCAACAAGAGAAAATCCTGGAGGTTCTCCCCTCCAGGCGAGATGAGGCCCATTTCCGCTGAGGCGTCACGAGGCTAATCACACCTAACCTCTGTAACTTCGAAAGGGTCCTTCACACCCTTGCTACAACTCAAGAAGATCCCCGACATACCCGTCTCCACTCAAGAGGAAGCACGAGATTTCTGCCCACATCCAGAGGAGCCCCGTTTACGCCTCCTAGCTCGAGAGGAGGGATTCTTTCCCTGCGTGGTCGGGAAAGAATTCCCGGCATTACCGTCGCATCTCAAGAGGAGGCGTTCTCCACAGGAAAGGCGAGAGGAACTCCAGGGTCGTACCACCATTCCCAGAGTCCCCCAGATATCTCCGTCCATTCCAGGGAAACCTGTTTTCCCTGCACTGCCTCGACTTTCAAGCCGAGGATCGACACACACCACGGTGGAACGTAGGACAGCTCTGAGGGAAAGCCTCGTGGGAATGCCCCTGATCCCTTGATCCACGCGAAGGGAAGCGCGACACTGTTGCTACAGATCGGGAGGAAAGCGTACGTGCATGCCCCCACTCGAGACGAGGACTGACTCCCCTGGGGAGACTCCAGAAGTTTCCCAAGATCCATGTCAGCACTGGAGAGGGATCCTCAGGTTCCGGCACTGACTCCACACAAGGTCTTACGCCCCAGCATCGACGGGAGAGGAATCCCGAGAGGACCCCGAACAACTCGCATGGGGACTGGCCTTTCCTGAGCCACCAGAGCGGGTCCCTGAGGTCCCCGTCGTAAGTCGAGAGCACCTGCCACAACTCGAGAAAATCCATGAGGTTCTCCCCTCCAGGCGAGATGAGGCCCATTTCCGCTGAGGCGTCTCAAGGCTAATCACACCTATCACCTGGAACTTCCAAAGGGTCCTTCACACCCTTGCTGCAACTCAAGAAGATCCCCGACATACACGTCTCCACTCGAGAGGAAGCACGAGAGTCCCGCCCACATCCAGAGGAGCCCCGTTTCCGCCTCCTAGCTCGAGGGGAGGGATCCTTTCCCTGCATGGTCGGGAAAGAATTCCCGGCCTTCCCGTCGCATCTCAAGAGGAGGCGCTCTCCACAGGAAAGGCGAGAGGAACTGCAGGGTCGTGCCACCATTCCCAGAGTCCCCCAGATGTCTCAGTCCATTCCAGGAAAACCAGTTTTCCCTGCAGTGCCTCGACTTTCAAGCCGAGGATCGACTCACACCACAGTGGCACTTTGGACAGCCCTGTGGGAAAGCCTCGTGGGAAAGCCTCCTGGAAAACCCTCGAGGGAAAGCCCCTGATCCCTTGATCCACACGAAGGGAAGCGTGACACTGCTGCTACAGATCGGGAGGAAAGAGCACGTGCATGCCCCCACTCCAGACGAGGACTGATTCCACTGGGGAGACTCCAGAAGTACCCCCAGATCCATGTCACCTCTGGAGAGGAATCTTCAGGTTCAGGCACCGGCTCCACACAAGTTCTTAGGCCCCTGCATCGAAGGGAGAGGAATCCCGAGAGGCCCCCGAGCAACTCGCATGGGGACTGGCCTTTCCTGAGGCCACCAGAGCGGGTCCCTGTGGCTTTCCCACGAGGCTTTCCCACGAGGCTTTCCCACATGGCTGTCCCACGTGCAACCGTGGTGTCAGTCGATCCTCGGCTTGAATGTCGAGGCAGTGCAGGGAAAACAGGTTTCCCTGGAATGGACTGAGACATCTGGGGGACTCAGGGAATGGTGGCACGACCCTGCAGTTCCTCTCGCCTTTCCTGTGGAGAGCGCCTCCTCTTGAGATGCGACGGGAACGCCGGGAATTCTTTCCCGACCACGCAGAGAAAGGATCCCTCCTCTCGAGCTAGGAGCCGGAAACGGTGCTCCTCTGGATGTGGGCGGGACTCTCGTGCCTTCTCTCGAGTGGAGACGGGTATGTCGGGGAACTTCTTGAGTTGTAGCAAGGGTGTGAGGGACCCTTTGGAAGTTCTAGAGGTTAGGTGTGATTAGCCTGAGACGCCTCAGAGGAAATGGGCCTCATCTCGCCTGGAGGGGAGAACCTCCTGGATATTCTCGAGTTGCGGCAGGTGATCTCGACTTACGACGGGGACCTCAGGGACCCGCTCTGGTGGCCTCAGGAAAGGCCAGTCCCCATGCGAGTTTCTCCGGGGCCTCTTGGGGTTCCTCTCCCGTCGATGCCGGTGCCTAAGACCTTGTGTGGAGTGGGTGCCGGAACCTGAGGATTCCTCTCCAGTGCTGACATGGATCTTGGGGTACTTCTGGAGTCTCCCCAGGGGAGTCAGTCCTCGTCTCGAGTGGGGGCATGCACATGCGCTTTCCTCCCGAGCTGTAGCAGCAGTGTCACGCTTCCCTTCGCGTGGATCAAGGGATCTGTGGCTTTCCCTCGAGGCTTTCCCTGGAGGCTTTTTCACGATGCTTTCCCTCGAGGCTTTCCCACAGGGATGTCCCACGTGCCACCGTGGCGTAAATGGATCCTCGGCTTGAAAGCCGAGGCAGTGCAGGGAAAAAGGTTTCTCTGGAATGGACTGAGACATCTGGGAGACTCTGGGAATTTGGCACGACCCTGGAGATCCTCTCGCCTTTCCTGTGGGAGCGCCTCCTCTTGAGATGCGACGGGAACGCCGGGAATTCTTTCCCGAACACGCAGGGAAAGGATCCCTCCTCTCAAGCTAGGAGGTGGAAACGGGGCTCCTCTGGATGTGGGCGGGACTCTCGTGCTTCCTCTCGAGTGGAGACGGGTATGTCGGGGAACTTCTTGAGTTGCAGAAGGGTGTGAAGGACCCTTTGGAAGTTCCAGATGTTAATTGTTATTAGACTCGAGACGCCTCAGCGGAAATGGGCCTCATCTCGCCTGGAGGGGAGAACCTCCTGGATTTTCTCGAGTTGCGGCAGGTGCTCTCGACTTACAACGGGGACCTCAGGGACCCGCTCTGGTGGCCTCAGGAAAGGCCAGTCCCCATGCGAGTTGCTCGGGGGCCTCTCGGGATTCCTCTCCTGTCGATGCTGAGGCCTAAGACCTTGTGTGGAGTCGGTGCCGGAACCTGAGGATTCCTCTCCAGTGCTGACATGGATCTTGGGGTATTTCTGGAGTCTCCCCAGGGCAGTCAGTCCTTGTCTCGAGTGGGTGCATGCACGTGTGCTTTCCTCCCGAGCTGTAGCAGCAGTGTCACGCTTTCCCTTCGCGTGGATCATGGGATCTGTTTCTTTCCCTCGAGGCTTTCCTCGAGTCTTTCCCACGAGGCTTTGCTACAGGGCTGTCCCACGTGCCACCGTTTGTGAGTCGATCCTCAGCGTGAAAGTCGAGGCAGTGCAGGGAAAAGAGTTTTCCCTGGAATGGACTGAGACATCTGGGGGACTCTGGGTATGGTGGCACGACCCTGGAGTTCATCTCTCCTTTCTTGTGGAGAGCGCCTCCCATGAGATGCGACGGGAATGCCAGGAATTCTTTCCCGACCACGCAGGGAAAGGATCCCTCCTCTCGAGCTAGGAGGCGGAAAAGGGGCTCCTCTGGATGTGTGCGGTACTCTCGTGCTTCCTCTCGAGTGGAGACGGGAATGTCGGGGAACTTCTTGAGTTGCAGCAAGGGTGTGAAGGACCCTTTGGAAGTTCCAGAGTTTAGGTGTCATTAGCCTGGAGACGCCTCAGCGGAAATGGGCGTCATCTCGCCTGGAGGGGTAACCTCATGGATTTTCTGGAGTTCCAGCATTTGCTCTCGACTTACGACAGGGACCTCAGTGACCCTCTCTGGTGGCCTCAGGAAAGGCCAGTCCCCATGCCAGTTGCTCGGGGCCTCTCGGGATTCCTCTCCCGTTGATGCCGGGCCTAAGACCGTTGTGTGAATCGGTGCCAGAACCTGAGGATTCCTCTCCAGTGCTGACATAGATCTTGCGGGTACTTCTGGAGTCACCCCAGGGGAGTCAGTCCTCGTCTCGAGTGGGGGCATGCACGTGGCTTTCCTCCCGAGCTGTAGCAGCAGTGTCACGCTTCCCATAGCGTGGATCAAGGGATTGTGGCTTTCCCTCGAGGCTTTCCCACGAGGCTTTCCCACGAGGCTTTCCCACAGGGCTGTCCCACGTGCCACCGTGGTGTGAGTCGATCCTCGGCTTGAAAGTCGAGGCAGTGCAGGGAAAACAGGTTTCCCTGGAATGGACTGAGACATCTGGGGGACTCTGGGAATGGTGGCACGACCCTGGAGTTCCTCTCGCCTTTCCTGTGGAGAGCGCCTCCTCTTGAGATGCGACGGGAACGCCGGGAATTCTTTCCCGAACACGCAGGGAAAGGATCCCTCCTCTCGAGCTAGGAGGCGGAAACGGGGCTCCTCTGGATGTGGGCGGGACATCTCGTGCTTCCTCTCGAGTGGAGACGGGTATGTCGGGGAACTTCTTGAGTTGCAGCAAGGGTGTGAAGGACCCTTTGGAAGTTCCAGAGGTTAGGTGTGATTAGCCTCGAGACTGCCTCAGCGGAAATGGGCCTCATCTCGCCTGCAGGGGAGAACCTCCTGGATTTTCCTAGCGTTGCGGCATGTGCTCTCGACTTACGACGGGGACCTCAGGGACCCGCTCTGGTGGCCTCAGGAAAGGCCAGTCCCCATGCGAGTTGTCTCGGGGGCCTCTCGGGATTCCTCTCCTGTCGATGCTGTGGACTAAGACCTTGTGTGGATTCAGGGCCGGAACCTGAGGATTCCTCTCCAGTGCTGACATGGATCTTGGGGTACTTCTGAGTCTCCCCAGGGGAGTCAGTCCTCGTCTCGAAGTGGGGGCATGCACGTGCTGCTTTCCTCCCGAGCTGTAGCAGCAGTGTCACGGTTCCTTCGCTTGGATCAAGGATCTGTGGCTTTCCCCGAGCCCCACGAGGCTTTCCCACGAGGCTTTCCCACAGGGCTGTCCCACGTGCCACCGTGGTGTGAGTCGATCCTCGGCTTGAAAGTCGAGGCAGTGCAGGGAAAACAGGTTTCCCTGGAATGGACTGAGACATCTGGGGACTCTGGGAATGGTGGCACGACCCTGGAGTTCCTCTCGCCTTTCCTGTGGAGAGCGCCTCCTCTTGAGATGCTACGGGAACGCTGGGAATTCTTTCCCGACCACGCAGGGAAAGGATCCCTCCTCTCGAGCTAGGAGGCGGAAAGGGGCTCCTCTGGATGTGGGCTTGGACAATCGTGCTTGCCTCTCGAGTGGAGACGGATATGTCGGGAACTTCTTGAGTTGCAGCAAGGGTGTGAAGGACCCTTTGGAAGTTCCAGAGGTTAGGTGTGATTAGCCTCGAGACGCCTCAGCGGAAATGGGCCTCATCTCGCCTGCAGGGGAGAACCTCCTGGATTTCCTAGCGTTGCGGCATGTGCTCTTGACTTACGACGGGACCTCAGGGACCCGCTCTGGTGGCCTCAGGAAAGGCCAGTCCCCATGCGAGTTGCTCGGGGGCCTCTCAGGTTTCCTCTCCCGTCAATGCCGGGGCCTAAGACCTTGTGTGGAGTCGGTGCCGGAACCTGAGGATTCCTCTCCAGTGCTGACATGTATCTTGGGGGCTTCTGGTGTCTCCCCAGGGGAGTCAGTCCTCGTCTCGAGTGGGGGTGGCACGTGCGCTTTCCTCCCGAGCTGTAGCAGCAGTATCACGCTTCCCTTCTCCTGGATCTAGCGATCTATGGCTTTCCCTCGAGGCTTTCCCATGATTCTTTCCCATGAGGCTTTCCCACAGGTCTGTCCCACGTGCCACCGTGGTGTGAGTCGATCCTCGGCTTGAAAGTCGAGGCAGTGCAGGGAAAACAGGTTTCCCTGGAATGGACTGAGACATCTGGGGGACTCTGGGAATGGTGCACGACCCTGGAGTCCTCTAGCCTTTCCTGTGGAGAGCGCCTCCTCTTGAGATGCGACTGGAACGCAGGGAATTCTTTCCCGACCACGCAGGAAAGGATCACTCCTTCTCCGAGCTAGAAGCGGAAACGGGCTCCTCTGGATGTGGGCGGGACTCTCGTGCTTCCTCTCGAGTGGAGACGGGTATGTCGGGGAACTTCTTGAGTTGCAGCCAAGGGTGTGAAGGACCCTTTGGAAGTTCCAGAGGTTAGGTGTGATTAGCCTCGGAGATGCCTCAGCGGAAATGGGCCTCATCTCGCCTGGCAGGGGAGAACCTCCTGGATTTTCTCGAGTTGCGCAGGTGCCTCTCGACTTACGACGGGGACCTCAGGGACCCGCTCTGGTGGCCTCCAGGAAAAGGCCAGTCCCCATGCGAGTTGCTCGGGCCTCTCGGGATTCCTCTCCCCGTCGATGCGGGCCTAAGACCTTGTGTGGAGTCGTGCGGAACCTGAAGGATTCCTCTCCAGTGCTGACATGGATCTTGGGGTTCTGGAGTCTCCCCAGGGGAGTCAGTCCTCGTCTCGTGGGGGCATGCACGTGCGCTTTCCTCCCGACTGTAGCAGCAGTGTCACGCTTCCTTCGCGTGGATCAAGGGATTTGTGGCTTTCCCTCGAGGCTTTCCGGTTACGGAGGCTTCCCCACG
>NW_017216472.1:0-13174 GCF_001704415.2 Capra hircus
ATAGACGGTAGCCCACTAGGCTCCCCGTCCCTGGGATTCTCCAGGCAAGAGACAGTAAGTGGGTTGCCATTGCCTTCTCCAATGCATGAAAAGTGAAAAATGAAAGTGCAGTCGCTCAGTCGTGTCCGACCTCTCAGCGACCCCACGGACTGCAGCCTACCAGGCTTCTCCGTCCATGAGGATTTTCTGAAAGGAACTGCAAGAAGCGCTTTTCCAGGAGGCTGGGAAAGGGAGTTCGCAGGATGTGGGGAAAGAGAGCCTCCTTCGGGGAAGAATAGGCGGCCACTTGTTTTGTGTTGCAAACCTCTATTGGAAGAAACAGGTTAGCTTATACAAAGGGAGACCTCCAGATCTGCTCAGAGGACCGAAGTTGCAGAGGCAGGTCGGTGTATTTTCCCTTCACTTTGCGATCCTTGCAAAGACATTCCTTGCTGATAGATGATTCAGCAAGGGCGCTTTGAGACTGTTGTTTTCTTTCCTAGGTTCAAAGATTCCTTCAGTTCCTAATATAGATATCCTAGAAATTATGTGACATCCGTGAAAATCTGATATGTCCTGGTCAAATGCTGTCAGTTATAATTCCAGTTATCATATTAAAGCATTTCAAGTCGCAGCAGTGACGCAGATTACATTGTCAATTTCTATTTAATCAGGTTTTAACCATGTCCTCTATGGTTTCACACTGATGCCTTTGCAGAAATACTGCTACTTCAAGATATATGGAATATACTTTTTTTAAGCTTACCGATAATTTTGTTTGTTTGTTTGTTTGTCTTCTGGTAAGCTGGTAGCCAGATGGAATTTAGTCTCCTCTCTAGGTTAAGAGAACAAAGTTTTCTTAGAATGCAATTTTTGATAACAGACTATGAGTTTCTTTACCTTTCATTGATTTATAATTGTTTTCATCATCTGTTTTTTTACTTCGGTAAGTAAATAAGCCTTATTTAAGATTTTGGTACATGTAGGATGGACTAAGCTTTCCCCACTCTTGCAAGTTCCTTAACCCTTCAGATTCTTCTTGTGGGACCAAGATCTCACTTTCCTCCAGAGGGACAATCCAAGCTTTTTTATTTAGTTGATCTGCCCCTGACATCAGAGTCCATTTGAGCATGAGTTGGCCTATAATTTAGGCATGAAACTATGACTACATAAAGAAAAGGTGATTTTATGATTCAGGGATGGCCATGATATGCCTTGCACTTCAGAGAAAATGGGTTAAAATGATTTTTTTTTCTTCAAAAACTGCACAGCAGCCAGTTCTTTCAGCATATGCAATTGAAAACACCTAGTCATTAGGTCAGTTTTCATTCCAATCCAAAGAAAGGCAATGACAAAGAATATTCAAGCTGCTGCACAATTGCACTCATCTCACACACTAGTAAAGTAATGCTCAAAATTCTCCAAGTTCACATGAACTGTGAACTTCCAAATGTTCAAGAGGGATTTAAAAAAAATGCAGAGAAACCAGAGATCAAACTGCCAACATCCACTGGATCATTGAAAAAGCAAGAGAGTTCCAGAAAAAAAGACATCTATTTCTGCTTTATTGACTATGCCAAAGCCTTTGACTGTGTGGATCACAATAAACTGGGAAAAATTCTGAAAGAGATGGGAATACCAGACCACCTGACCTGTCTCTTGAGAAACCTGTATGCAGGTCAGGAAGAAACAGTTCGAACTGGACATGGAACAACAGACTGGTTCTAAATAGGAAAGGAATATGTCAAGGCTGTATATTGTCAGCCTGCTTATTTAACTTATATGCCAGAGTACATCATGAGAACACTGGCTGGAGGAAGCACACGCTGGAATCCAGATTGCTGGGAGAAATATCAAGATCTCAGATATGCAGACGACACCACCCTTATGGCAGAAAGTGTATAAGAACTAAAGAGTCTCCTGATGAAAGTGAAAGAGAGAGTGAAAAAGTTAGCTTAAAGCTCAGCATTCAGAAAACTAAAATCATTGCATCCAGTCTCATCACTCATGGCAAATAGATGGGAAAACATTGGAAACAGCAGCAGACTATTTTGGGGGGCTTGGAAATCACTGCAGGTGATGGCTGCCTCCATGAACTTAAAACATATTTATGACTTGGAAGAAAAGTGATGACCAAACTAGACAGCATATTAAAAAGCCGAGACGTTGCTTTGCCAACAAAGATCCATCCAGTCAAGGCTATGGTTTTTCCATATGTCATGGATGGATATGAAAGATGTACTATAAAGAAAGTGACAGCTGAAAATTGGATGCTTTTGAACTGTGGTGTTGGAGAAGATGCTTGTAGGTCGCTTAGATACAAGGAGACGCAACCACTCCATCCTAAAGGAAATCAGGTCTGAATATACATTGGAAGGACTAATACTGAACCTGAAACTCCAATACTTTGCCATTTGATGTGAAGAGCTGACTCACTTGGAAGTTGCTTTGATTTGCCTGTGAGTGTGGGAGCCCTCCCTGGGCAAAGGGCCTCAGGGGTCATTGCCACTGAATCACGACCTCCAAGCAAGCGCATTCCAGCTGTGTGACATTCAGGAAGCAGGAGACTGGGAAAACTATCTTCCTTAGAGGAAGGAAATCATCCACAGAGAGTGTGTTTTCAGGCCTCTCTTTGCAGCAAGTGTTTTGCTTCTCAGACATCAGAGCTGCAGGCTTGCTCTGAGGCCTCAATTGCAGAGTCAGGGCTGTGTGTCTCACTGCACTTTCCAAGCATTGCAGACACATTCCTAGTTGGAGCAGTGCTCCCATGAGAAAGAAGCTCGGAGTGTGTCTGAGCGGGCTGAGTGCCATGCTAGGGTCACCTAGTCGAGGGCACCTTGCACATCCAATGGGCCCCAGGCGAGTAGCTATGGACCGGCCCTTCGGTTGAGACATCCCAAAGCAGGGAACAAAGCTAGCTCTGTCAGAAGGGGAAAACAGCAATGGGATGGATTTTCAAGCAGTTGCTAAGTCACACCACGTTAGGGCTCCCCGGGAAAGAAATGCAAATTTTGGCCTCTAGGCCCAGTATCCAGATGTGTGCACAGGATATTTTCCCCACAGGATCCAAGAATGTTCCAGACAGACCTAAGCTCACTAGCTCTCTCCTGCAGAGGAAATGAAATATTGTTGCTGAACCACGAAAAGATGCTGGGATTCTTGGCTTATGGAGGAGAAGAATTCAATCCAGGGCCCAAGACGAGGCTTGATTGCTCAGAGCTTTTGTGCAATAGAGTTTTATTAAAGGATAAAGGAGATAGAGAAAGCTTCTGACAGAGACATCACAAGGGCAGAAAGCGTACCCCTTGCTAGTGTTGGTAATGGAGTTATATACTCTCCAATAAGTTATGACAACGAACAAAAGAATGTCTGGAGGTTGTAAAGACTCACTAGACCTACTCCCATAATTGACATTTTAAGATAACAGGATTAGCCAGAAGGTTTTTTCCAGAGACCGTCCTCAAGAAGGATGCATGATTGTTATATAATCCTAAGGAATGTAGAGGGGAAAACAGTTTGTCCTTTCTTCCTCCTTGAGAATTCTAGACCCCTCTCTCCTTGGGACCCTTGAACTTCTTAGAAACCTGCCTTGCAATGACTCTCTCAGAAACATGATTGAACAGCGTTTGGAGCTTCCTTTGACTTTCCCTGGGAGGGAGGGAGCCCTCCCTGAGCACAGGGCCTCAGGGGCCATGGCCAATGAAAAAGAATCTCCCAGCAAGTGCTTTTCAGCCCTGTGTGGCTCTCAGCCACAGGAGGCTGAGAAAACTCTCTTCCTTGGAGGAAGGAAAGGCAGCCCAAGAGTGTGTTTTTCAGGCCTGTATCTTGCAGCAAGTGTTTGGCTTGTTAGACAGAAGACCTGCAGGCCTGTTCCAACAGACTCAATGCCAGAATCAGGGTCTTGTGTCTCCCTGCAGTTTCCTGGCCTTGCAAACACATTCCTAGGTGAGAGCAGTCCTGCCCATGGGGAAGCAGGCTGCGGGAGTGTGTCTGAGGGGGGCCAGGTGTCATGCTGGGGTCACCTGGTCGAGGGCACCTTGCACCTCCAATGGACCCCAGGCAAGGAGTTGCAGGCCACCACCTTGCTTCTGAAACCCCAAATGGGAGCAAAGCTCGCTCTGTCAGAGGGAAGAAAACAGCAACAGGATGGATTTTCAAGCAGTTGCTAGGCTGTACTGCGTTACGGCTC
Organism: Capra hircus; assembly: GCF_001704415.2. Lineage (NCBI taxonomy): Eukaryota > Metazoa > Chordata > Mammalia > Artiodactyla > Bovidae > Capra > Capra hircus. The sequence continues at coordinate 4,169 of NW_017216472.1, forward strand.
CCAAGGAAGGAAAATGCGAATTTTAGCCCCTACGACTGGTATCCAGGTGGGCTCCCAGGATGATTTCCCCGCAGGATCCAAGAACGTTCGCAGACAGACTGGGCTCACTAGCTCCCTCCTGCAGAGGAAACATGAGAGAACAGCTGTTGGAGGTTGCTTTGACTTCCCTGGGAGGTAGGATCCCTCCCTGGGTGCAGGGCCTCAGGGCCATTGCCGCTGAGAAATGCCTCTAAGCCAGACCTTTGCAGCCTTGTATGACTCAGCACGGAGGAGACTGGAAAAGCTCTCTTCCTTGGAGGAAGGAAAGGCAGCCCAGAGAGTGTGTTTTCACACCTGTATCTTGCAGCAAGTGTTTGGCGTCTCAGACGTCAGACCTCCAGGCCTGCTCCAACGGCCTCAGTTCCAGAGTCAGGGCCGTGTGTCTCCCTGCATTTTCTGAGCCTTGGGAACACATTCCTAGGTCAGAACAGTCCTGCCCATGGGGAAGGAGGCTGCGGGAGTGTGTCTGAGGGGGTCGAGTGCCATGCTGGGGTCCAATAGACCCGGTACCTCCAATAGACCCCAGGACAACAGCGGTGGGGCTCCCCCCTGGCTTCCGAAATGCCAAAGCGAGAAGCAAAGCTAGCTCTATCAGAAGGAAGAAAAGAGCAATCGGATGGATGTTCAGGCTGTTGCTGGGGCCGCACCACTTCAGGGTCCCCCCCGAGAGGAACAGGCGCCCTGTGGCCCCTAGGTCCGATATGCAGGTTAACACACAGGGTGTGTCCCCATAGGAGCCAAGAATTTTCCTGACAGACCTAGGCTCACTAGAGCTCTCCTACAGGGCAAAAAGGGGTAGAACAGACTGTGGATGTGACTCTGCCTTTCCCAGCGAGCATGGGGCCCTCCCTATGGCCCCGGGCTCCAGGGAAAATTGTCCCTGAAAAATGACCTCCAAGAAGCGCTTTTCCAGCAGGCTGGATGCAGAGTTCACAGGATGCGGGGAAAGTGATCGTCCTACAGGGAAGAAGAGGCAGCCACCCCAGTGTGTGTTTGCAAGCCTGTATTTGGAAGAAACTGGTTAGCTTCTTCAAGGGGAGACCTCCAGGTCTGCTCAGAGGACCGAAATTCCAGAGGCAGCACCATGCATCTCCCCTGTCCTTTCTGAGCCTTGGAAAGACATTCCTAGCTTATAGCGGTATTGCTCATGAAGAAGCAGGATGCAGGAATGTGTCAGACATGACTGGGTGCCTTCCTGGGTTCAGCTCCGTGAGGGGCCTTTCCACTCAAAGTAGGTCCCATGCCTCCTTGGGGAGGAAGTGGGGCCCGCTTGCCTCCAAATTGCCAAAGGCTGGAACAAAGCTAGTTCTATCAGAGGTAAGAAAAGAGCAATTGGATGGATGTGGAAGCTGTTGCTGGCCGCACTGCTTCAGGCCCCCCACCCCTCTGCCCCGAGAGAAACAGGCGCCCTGTGGCCCCTAGGTCCTGGATGCAGTTTCACACATAGAATGTGTCCCCATAGGAGCCAAGAATTTTCCTGACAGACCTAGGCTCACTAGAGCTCTCCTACAGAGCAAAGGGGGATGGGACAGATGTGTGGCTGTGGCTCTGCCTTTCCCTGGGAGTGTGGAGCCGCTCCCTATGGCCCGGGCTCCAGGGGAAATTGCCCCCTGAATAATGACCTCCAAGAAGCGCTTTTCCAACTGGCTGAGACGTGGAGTTCTCAGGATACAGGGAAAGCGAGTGTCCTTCGGGGAAGCAAAGGCAGTCACCTGTTATCATAACTTACTAGAATAGTAGGTACCTTCTCCGGTTGGGCAGAGGCCTTCCCTACCTGATCTGAAAAAGAAAACGAAGTAGCTCGCTGATTTGAGAAATAATTCCCAGACTTGGGTTTCCAACCAGTATAGAATCCGACAATGGCCCTGTCTTTGCAGCCGCGCGTTAATTAACAGGTATGTGAAGCTCTAAATATCAGTGGAAATTACATACAGCATATAGGCCCAGTGTTCTGGAATGGTGGAAAGAAACAACCAAACTCTTGAAGAGACACTTTCAAAATGGATCATAGAGACTGACTGTACATGGATGGGCTTGCTTCCGGCAGACTTACTCATATTACGGGTAACTGCACGTTCCCATAGTTGTTGTCCTTATGAAATTTTCTATGGGAGACCCCCTCCCACAGTGAGGCCAGGTGTTAGCAGATTTGCCACAAGTAAAGGGGGGTGGCGATTTCACAGCAGATGGAACAATTAGGTAAGGTAATAAATCAGGTAACTAAGTTTGTATAAAAAAGAATATCATTCCCCCTTGAGGAACAGATTCATGAATTTGTGCTCAGTGATCAGGTGTGGCTCAATGACTGGAAACACAATTCCTTGGCCTGACATCGGAAAAGGTCCTTATACTGTTGTTTTAGCCACAATTCTGAAAGAGATGGGAATACCAGACCACCTAACCTGCCCTCTTGAGAAATCTGGATGAAGGTCAGCGAAGCAACAGTTAGAGTAGGACATGGAACAAACAGACTGCGTTCCAAAAAGGGAAAAGGAGTATGCAAAGGCTGTATATTGTCACCCTGTTTTATTTAACTTCTATGCAGAGTACATCATGAAAAATGCTGGGATGGAAGATACATGAGCTGGAATCAAGATTGCCGGTAGAAATATCAATAAACTTAGATATGCAGATGACACCACCATTATGGCTGAATGTGAAGAGGAACGGGTATGTCGGGGAACTTCTTGAGTTGCAGCAAGGGTGTGAAGGACCTTTGGAAGTTCCAGAGGTTAGGTGTGGTTAGTCTCGAGATGCCTCAGCGGAAATGGGCCTCATGTCGCCTGGAATGGAGAGGCTCCTGGATATTCCCGAGTTTCAGCAGGTGCTCTCGAGTTACGACGGGGACTTCAGGGACCCGCTCTGGCGGCCGCAGGAAACGCCAGTCATCATGCGTGTTGCTAGGGGGCCTCTCGTGATTCCTCTCCCGTCGATGCCGGGGCCTAAGACCTTGTGTGGAGTCGGGGCCGGAAGCTGAGGATTCCTCTCCAGTGCTGACATGGATTTTGTGGTACTTCTCGAGTCTCCACAAGGGAGTCAGGCCTCGTCTCGAGTGGGGGCATGAGCGTGCCCTTTCCTCCCATGCTGTAGCAGCAGTGTCACGCTTCCCCATGCCTGGACCAAGGGATCTGTGGCTTTCCCTCGAGTCTTTTCCCACTAGGCTTTCCAACAGGTCTGTCCCACGTGTGACGGTGGTGTGAGTCGATCCTCGGCATGAAGGCCAAGGCAGTGCAGGGAAAACAGGTTCCTGTGGAATGGACTGAGACATCTGGGTGAGTCTCGGAATGGTGGCACGACCCTGCAGTTCCTCTCCCCTTTCCTTTGAGAGCGCCTCCTCTTGAGATGCGATGGGAATGCCGGGAATTCTTTCCCGACCAATCAGGGAAAGGATCGCTCATCTCGAGCTACGAGCCGGAAACGGAGCTCCTCTGGATGTGGCCGGGACACTCGTGCTTCCTCTTGAGTGGAGACGGGTATGTCGGGGAACTTCTTGAGTTGCAGCATGACTGTGAAAGACTCTTTGGAAGTTCCAGAGGTTAGGTGTTATTAGCCTCGAGACGCCTCAGTGGAAATGGGCCTCATCTCGCCTGGAGGGGAGAACTTCCTGGATTTTCTCGAGTGTGGCAGGTGCTCTAGAATTACGACGGGGACCTCAGGAACCCTCTCCGGTGTCCTGAGGAAAGGCCAGGCTCCATGCGAGTTGTTCGATGGCCTCTTGGGATTCCTCTCCCGTTGATGCCGGGGTCTGAGACCTTGTACGGAGTCGGTGCCGGAACCTGAGGATTCCTCTCCAGTGCTGACATGGATCTTGGGGTACTACTGGAGTCTCCCGAGGGAAGTCAGTCCTCGTCTCGAGTGGGGGCATGCACGTGCGCTTTCCTCCCGAGCTGTAGCAGCAGTGTCACGCTTCCCCGCGTGAATCAAGGGATCTGTGGCTTTCCCTCGAGGCTTTCTCACGAGGCTTTCCCACAGGGCTGTCCCACGTACCACCATGGTGTGAGTTGATCCCCAGCTTGAAGTCGAGGCAGTGCAGGGAAAACAGGATTTCCTGGAATTGACTGAGACATCTGGGGGACTCTGGGAATGGTGGCATGACAGGGAGTTCCTCTCGCCTTTCCTGTGGAGAGTGACTCCCGAGAATTCTTTCGCTATCACGCTGGAAAGGATCCCTCCTCTCGAGCTATGAGTCGAAAAACGGGGCTCCTCTGGATGTGGGCGGGACTCTCGTGCCTCCTCTCGAGTGGAGACGGGTATGTCGTGGAACTTCTTGAGTTGCAGCAAGGGTGTGAAGGACCCTTTGGAAATTCCAGAGCTTAGGTGTGATTAGCCTCGAGACGCCCCGCGGAAATGGGCCCATCTCTCCTGGAAGGGACAACCACCTGGATTTTCTCAAGTTGCGGCAGGTGCTCTCGACCTATGACGGGGACCTCAGGGAACCGCTCTGTTGGCCTGAGGAAATGCCAGTCCCATGCGAGTTGCACGGTGGCCTCTCAGGTTTCCTCTCCCCCGTCGATGCCTGGGCCTAAGACCTTGTTTGGAGTCGGTGCCAGAACCAGAGGATTCCTCTCCAGTGCTGACATGGATCTTGGGGTACTTCTGGAGTCTCCCAGGGGAGTCAGTCCTCGTCTCGAGTGGGGGCATGCACGTGTGCTTTCCTCCCGAGCTGTAGCAGCAGTGTCACGCTTCCCTTCGCGTGGATCAAGGGATCTGTGGCTTTCCCTCGAGGCTTTCCCACGAGACTTTCCCACGAGGCTTTCCCACAGGGCTGTCCCACGTGCCACCGTGGTGAAAGTCGACCCTGGGCTTGAAAGTCGAGGCAGTGCAGGGAAAACAGGTTTCCCTGGAATGGACTGAGACATCTGGGGGACTCTGGAATGGTGTCACGACCCTGGACTTCCTCTCGCCTTTCCTGTGGAGAGCACACCTCTTGAGATGCAACGGGAACGCCGGAAATTCTTTCCCCACCAAGCAGGGAAAGGATCCTCCTCTCGAGCTAGGAGGCGGAAACGGGCTCCTCTGGATGTGGGCGGGACTCTCGTACTTCCTCTCGAGTGTCGACGGGTATGTGGGGAACTTCTTGAGTTGCAGGAAGGGTGTGAAGGACGCTTTGCAAGTTCCAGAGGTTAGGTGTGATTAGCGTCGAGATGCCTCAGTGGAAATGGGCCTCATCTCGCCTGGAGGGGAGAACCTCCTGAATTTTCTCGAGTTGCGGCAGGTGCTCTCGACTTACGACAGGGACCTCAGGGACCGCTCTGGTGGACTCAGGAAAGGACAGTCCCATGCAAGTTGCTCGGGGGCCTCTCGGGATTCCTCTCCCGTCGATGCCGGGGCCTAAGACTTTGTGTGGAGTCGGTGCCGGAACCTGAGGTTTCCTAACAGTGCTGACATGGATCTTGGGGTACTTCTGAAGTCTCCCCAGGGGAGTCAGTCCTCGTCTCGAGTGGGGGCATGCACGTGCGCTTTCCTCCCGAGCTGTAGCAGCAGTGTCACACTTCTTGGCGATTGGATCATGGTATCAGTGGCTTTCCCTGAAGGCTTTCCCTCGAGGCTTTTCCACGAGGCTTTCCCACAGGCTGTCCCACGTGCCACCGTGGTGTGAGTTGATCCTCGTTTGAAAGTCGAGGCAGTGCAGGGAAAACAAGTTTCCCTGGAATGGACTGAGACATCTGAGGGAATCTGGGAATGGTGGCACGACCCTGGAGTTCCTCGCCTTTTCTGTGGAGAGCGCCTACTCTTGAGATGCGACGGGAATGCCGGAAATTCTTTCCTAAAGCATCCCTTCTTTCCAGCTATGAGGTGGAAACGGGGTCCTCCTCATGTGGGAGAGACTCTCGTGCTTCCTCTCGAGTGGAGACGGGCAGGTTGGGGAACTTCTTGAGTTGCAGCAAGGGTGAGAAGGACCCTTTGGCAGTTCTAGAGGTTAGGTGTGATTAGCCCCGAGATGCCTCAATGGAAATGGGCCTCATCTCGCCTGGAGGGGAGAAACTCCTGGATATTCTAGAGTTGCTGCAGGTGCTCTCGACTTACGATGGGGACCTCAGGGACCCGCGCTCTGGTGGCCTCAGGAAATTCCAGTCCCCATGCGAGTTGCTCGGGCACTCTCCGGATTCCTCTCCCGTCGATGCCGGGGCCTCAGACCTTACGTAGAGTCGGTGCTGTAACCTGAGGATTCCTCTCCAGTGCTGACATGGATCTTGGTGTACTGCTGGAGTCTCCCCAGGGGAGTCAGTCCTCGTCTCGGTTGAGGGCATGCACGTGCGCTTTCCTCCCCAGCTGTAGCAGCAGTGTCGCGCTTCCCTTCGCGTGGATCAAGGGATCTGCGGCTTTCCCTCGAGGCTTTCCCCACGAGGCTTTCCCACGAGGCTTTGCCACAGGGCTGTCCCACGTGCCACAGTGGTGTGAGTCGATCCTCGGCTTGAAAGTCGAGTCAGAGCGGGGAAACAGGTTTCCTGGAATGGACTGAGACATCTGGGGGACTCGGAGAATGGTGGCATGTCCCTGGAGTTCCTCTCGCCTTTCCTGTGAAGAGCGCCTCCTCTTGAGATGGGACGGGAACGCCGGGAATTCTTTCCCGCCCTCCCAGGGAAAGGATCCCTCCTCTCGAGCTATGAGGCGGAAACGGGGCTCCTCTGGATGTGGGGGAACTATCGTGCTTCCTCTTGAGTGGAGATGGGGTATGTCGGGGAACTTCTTGATTTGCAGCAAGGGTGTGAAGGACCCTTTGGAAGTTCCAGAGTTTAAGTGTGCTTAGCCTTGAGATGTGTCAGCGGAAATAGGCTTCATTTTGCCTGGAGGGGAGAACATCCTTGATTTTCTCGAGTTGCGGCAGGTGCTCTCGACTTACGACGGGGACCGCAGGGACCCGCTCTGGTGGCCTCAGGAAAGGCCAGTCAAGATCCAAGACAGCACTGGAGAGGGAGAGACATCACGAGAGAGCTTCCCGAGCAACTCGCATGGTGACTGGCCTTTCCTGAGGACACCAAAGCGGGTCCCTGAGGTCCCCGTCGTAAGTTGAGAGCACCTGGCGCAACTCGAGAAAATCCAGGAGGTTTCTCCCTCCAGGCGAGATGAGATCCATTTGCGCTGAGGCATCTCGAGGTTAATCACACCTAACCTCTGGAACTTCCAAAGGGCCTTCACACCCTTGCTGCAACTCAAGAAGTTCCCCGACATACCCGTTTCCACTCGAAAGGAAGCACGAGAGTCCCGCCCACAACCAGAAGAGCCCCGTTTCAGCCTCATAGCTCGAGAGGAGGGATCCTTTCCCTGCGTGCTCGGGAAAGAATTTCCGGCGTTCCGTCGCATCTCAAGAAGAGGCGCTCTCCACAGGAAAGGCGAGAGGAACTCAGGGTCGTGCCACCATTCCCAGAGCCCCAGATGTCTCAGTCGATTCCAGGGAAACCTCTTTTCCCGCAATGCCTCGACTTTCAAGCCGAGGATCGACTCAGACCTCGGTGGCACGTGGGACAGCCCTGTGAAAAGCCTAGTGGGAAAGCCTTTTGGGAAAGCCTACAGAGAAAGCCACAGATCCCTGGATCCACGCAAAGGGAAGCGTGACACTGCTGCTATAGCTCGGGAGGAAAGCGCACGGGCACGCCACACTCGCTCGCGACGAGGACTGACTCCCTGGGAGACTCCAGAAGTACCCAAGATCCATGTCAGAACTGGAGAGGAATCCTCAGGTTCCGGCACCGACTCCACACAAGGTCTCAGGCCCCCGGCATAGACGGGAGAGGAATCGCTAGAGGCGCACGAGCAACTCGCATGGGGACGGGCCTTTCCTGAGGGCACTAGAGCGGGTCCCTGAGGTCCCCGTCGTAAGCCGAGAGCACCTGCGGCAACTCGAGAAAATCCAGGAGGTTATCCCCTCCAAGCGAGATGAGGCCCATTTCCGCTGAGGAGTCTCGAGGCTTATCACACCTAATCTCTGGAACTTTCAAAGGGTCCTTCACACCCTTGCTGCAACTCAAGAAGTTCCGACATACCCGTCTCCACTCGAGAGGAAGCTCGAGAGTCCCGCCCTCATCCTTAGGAGCCCTTTTCCGCTTCCTAGCTCGAGAGGAGGGATCCTTTCCCTGCGTGGTCGGGAAAGAATTCCCGGCGTTCCGTCGCATCTCAAGAGGAGGCGCTCTCCACAGGAAAGGCCAGAGGAACTCCAGGTCATGCCACCACTCCCAGAGTCCCCAGATGTCTCAGTCCATTCCAGGGAAACCTGTTTCCCTGGACTGCCTCGACTTAAAGCCGAGGATCGACTCACACCACGGTGGCACGTGGGACAGCCCTGCAGGAAAGCCTCGTGGGAAAGCCTTGGGAAAGGGCGCCACAGATCCTTGTTCCCGCGAAGGGAAGCGTGACACTGCTGCTACAGCTCGGGAGGAACGCACGTGCATGCCCCACTCGAGACGAGGACTGACTCCCCTGGGGAGATTCCAGAAGTACCCTAAGATCCATGTCAGCACTGGAGAGGAATCCTCAGGTTCCGGAACTGTATCCAGACAAGGTCTCAGGCCCCGCATCGACGGGAGAGGAATCCCGAGAGGCCCCGAGCAACTCGCATGGGGACTGGCCTTTCCTGAGGCCAGCAGAGCGGGGTCCCTGAGGTCCCGTCGTTAGTCAAGAGCACCTGCCGCAAATCGAGAAAAATCCAGGAGGTTCTCCTCCAGGCGAGATGAGGCCATTTCCGCTGAGGCGTCTCGAGGTATCACACTAAACCTCTGAAGGTCCAAAGGGTCCTTCACACCCCTTGCTGCAACTCAAGAAGTTCCCCGACATACCCGTCTCCACTCGAGAGAAGCACTAGAGTCTCCCCCCATCCAGAGGAGCCCGTTCCGCCTCCTAGCTCGAGAGAGGGATCCTTTCCTGAGTGGTCGGGAAAGAATTCCCGGCGTTCCATCTCATCTCAAGTGGATGCGCTCTCCACAGGAAAAAAGGCGAGAGGAACTCCAGGTCGTGTCACCATTCCCAGAG
>NW_017216473.1:0-13173 GCF_001704415.2 Capra hircus
AGAGCTGTGGCTGAGGATTCCCCAGCTGCCATGCCTCTTGATCCTGGCCTCTTTTCACTAGATACGTGTGTGGAAAACTAGAATCTCAAAATATGCCCTGGTGGTTCCATAGTCAAGAATCCACCTGCCAGTGCTGGAGATGCATGTGCGATCCCTAGGATGGGAAGATGCCACATCCTATGGAGCCGCGTGTGCCACAACTGCCGAGCCTGTGCTCTAGATCCTGGAAGCCACGATGCCGAGTTCACATGCCGAGCCACTGAAGCCCGTGAGCCTGTGCCCCTCAACAAGAGGACACACTGCAGTGAGAAGCCTGCAAACCACTCGTTATGGCCCATGCTCACCAAAACTAGAGAAAAGCCCACACACAAAGATGCAACACAGCCAACAATCAATAAAACTCTTTTCTAAACAAATGCACATCTGACAAAGAAACTGTACTCGAATTGTCCAAAGAACACTAGAGCAAACAAGCCCATTCATAATTGGTAACGACTGAAATAGACACCTGGCCCACTGAGGGTATACTGATAGTAAACTATCATACAAAAACATACTCAAGATACTGGTGCGATGCACGCAGAGCCCCCTTTGAAAGACAATCTGACAGTTTTTTTTTTTTTCAGTAACCACGTGGGACAAGCACTGAATTCTGTGTATGACAAGCGGTGGAAGCCAGGTATCTTACCATTGGAAGGCAAAGTTCCAGATAAACAAAAGGAAACGTTACAATGTCCATGTCGTGGTGGATCAGGTTGGAGACATCATCACAAATTACCTTTAACTGAATATGTTCAAAGGTGAGCTGGAATACATGGAGATATATCTCCATGTATTGTCAGCTGAGCATATTGAGCTCCTACATGTATGTTTTAAATATCATTCTCTAATAAAAGGGAACAGGAAACATCTCCGATGGCCTGGTGGTAAAGAAGCTGCCTACCGATGCAGGGAACACGGGTTCAATTCCTGTGTAGAAGATTCCACACGCCCAGGGGCAATGAAGCCCTTGAACAACTCTTGACGTTTGCATGCTCCAGAGCCCAAGTTCTGCACACAGAGAAAGCACTGCAATGAGAAGCCATGGCACAGCAACTAGAAGGTAGCCTCTGCTCACTACAACTAGACAAAGGAGCAATAAAGACCCAGCACAGTCAAAAATAATGTCATGTTAAAAAAAGGACAGTTCTTTGAAGAAATGACTGAGACTAGGGGTGAGACTGTAAATATATGAGCCAGGGTCATCTTCAATTATGAGAAATTAAAGAAACTAAAGACAACTATCAAGCTGTCCAAACGGATACAAATGAATGACGACACAGTGTTATCTGTATACACCAGCAAATAACAATCTGAAAGGGAATTGAAACAAACAATTCCCCTTCAATCACGTCAACATTAATAAAAGACTTTGCTATGGATGGAATGAGGATGACAAGACTGGCACACTGGAAATGATACATGATTGCTGAAAAATACCCTCAAGCCATGGACAGAGACTCCATAGCGATGACAAGACTTCAGTTGGCAATACCGTGGAATGCATCTGCCATCTGAAATGAAGATTCAATATGAATTACAAAAGGCTGAAAGGTGGCTGCTAAACCACAAAAGATGCCAGCATTCTTGGCCTCCAGAGGAGAATTCAATCCAGGGCAAGTGACGAAGCTTGATGGCTCAGAGGTTTTCTGTGAAAAAGTTTGATTCAAGTAGAAAAGAGATCGAGAGAGCTGCTGACGTAGACATTCAAAGGGGGAAGAAAGAGTACCCCCTGCTAGTCTTTAGCCAGATGTTATACAGCCACTAGCAGTCTGCTAAGGAAAGAAAGACAATGTCTCAGAGAATGGCACCAGGCCCCTCACCCACAGCATGCATTGAGATCACATTGGCAGCAGATGAGTCATCCCAGGCCAGAAAATGATGGACATGAATCTTGAAGAAAGGCAGATTTCCAAGCAAATATATAGTTTCATTCACAGAGGTTAAGAGAACCAGGTATGAGTAAGACAAACCGGTTTGTCGAGTCGTTTCTGAGCCCTTAGGGGGAACTGACCTGAAGACATTAACATACCTTAAGACAAACATTTCCATAAGAACAATGCATTGCTTAGTTCAAGGTTTGAGAAAAGTTAAATTCAGGTGGAGCCAGGAGTTGTCATGGCAACACAGAATTTTCAGAGAAACCTTCTTTTACATTTGTATCAAGATGGAGAAAAAAAAACCGCAGCCCTCTTTGGTCTCCTCCTGCCTCTTAAGAGAGAGAAAAAAACGTCTGACACTTGCAGTTTATTTTCTCTGTCTGGAGACCCCTGGCCTTCCTGCCTGTTATCCTCTCCAGGCCTGTAGGAAGCAATACACTCGGCTGCTTGGGAAAAGCGCGCGGGTCTGAGCTGTATGCAAAGGGGTGAAGCGGTAAAACCCTCGGCCCCAAAGGCGAGGCTTTTCTGCGATCGCCATTTCAGTCGGCTCCGAGACTGCAAACAAAGGGCAGAAGACATGGTTCCCTGCTCCGCCGAGTCCGAGTTCCCTTACCTGTGGTCCACAGCCCTGCGCTCTGCTCGCTGGATGCCAATCGACGGGGACCCAGGAGCCCACGAAACGAGCAGTCCCAGCTGCAATGGCGAGCCCTGAGAGCACAACTGGGGACCCCTGGCCCCGAGGCGCCGCCATGTTCACCCCGCCCCAGACCCGCTCCCGTGAGCCGCGCCCCTGACCAGCCGCCCAGGCTCGCCCCGCCCCCGAGGCGCGCACGGTGCGCCCCGCCCCCACGCCCCCTGCCAGGCCAGGCCCGCGGGACCGCGACTGCCTCCAGGGGAAACACAAGGACAAGCAGATCCACCCCACCGAGACAACCCAAGCTTTTTCTCAGCTCATCTGTCTATGATTTAGGGATAAGAAGCAAAGATGACCTAGGACAGCCATGATATTCTATAGAGCCAGACCCTGGCGCGCAGAGGCTTGAAGAGGGCCCGGGAGCGCTGCCTGAAACAGCAAGCCTCTGTAGCATAGCGGTTAGGCAGGCTGGTAAGTCAGGCAGACTAGGGTCTGTAGGTCAGGAGTTCAAGTCCCGGGTTTAACTCTTTCCCTTTTAGGGGGCGGGGGACCACAAGAGGCGGGGCTTAGACCAGAAAAGTTTCTTTTGATTTTAGAGGTTTATTGTGAAGCTTAGGGTTAGGGTTCGGGCAACCCCCCAACTCGCTCGGGTTCGGGTTCGGGGTTAGGGTTAGAATTCGGGGAACCCCCCTCTTCTTAGAGTTCGGGTTTGGGTTAGGGTTCAGGTCAGGGTCAGGGTTCAGGTTACGGTTAGGGCTTAAAGTGAGCGCTAATGGGGCCCATAGTTCTTTATTAGCCTGCCCTGGCGGGCCGAGGCTTGAAGAGTGCCTGGGAGCAGCATGAAACCCGGGGGGCTTTGTTAGCATAGCGGTTAGGCTGACGGCCGAGTAAACATGCAATCTGGCTTTGTGGGTCAGAAGTTCCAGTCCGGGCTTGCCTTTTTTGCTTTGAGCGGATGGGGGACCGCAAGGGGCGGGGCTTAGGCCAGAAAAGTTTCTTTTTCTTTTAGAGTTTTATTGTTAGGGTTAGGGTTAGGGTTAGGGTGCCGGCATCCCCTCAACTTGTTAGGGTTCAGGTTCAGAGTTCGGGTTACGGGAATCCCCTCCCTTCTTAGGGTTTGGATTCGGGTTCGGGTTAGGGTTCAGGGTTCGGGTTTGGGGTTTGGAGTTCAGGGTTTGGGGTTCCGGGTTCGCGGTTCTCGTTTGGGGTTTGGGGTTCCGATTAGGGGTTCAAGGTTCAGCTTAGGGGTTTGGGGTTTGGGGATCAGGTTATGGGTTCTCGGTTCAGATTAGGGGTTTGCAGTTGGGGTTTGGGGTTTGAGGATCGGGTTAAGGGTTTGGGGTTTGGGGCTCGCGGTTTGAGTTTGGGGCTTGGGTTTGGGGTTTGGGGATCAGGTTAGGGGTTCTCGGATTGGTTTAGAGGTTCGCAGTTGGGGTTTGGGGTTTGAGGTTAGGGTTAGGGGTTTGGGGTTTGAGGTTCACGGTTGGGGTTGGGGATTTGGGATTCGGGTTAGGGGTTTGGGGTTCGCGGTTTGGGTTTGGGGTTTGGGTTAGGGGTTCGCGGTTAGGATTTGGGGTTTGGGGTTCGGGGTAGGGATTCTCGGTTCGGGTTAGGGGTTGGCAGTTTAGGTTAAGGCTTAGGGGTTTGGGGTTTGGAGTTTGGGATTTGGGTGAGGGGTTCGCGGTTTGGGGTTCCAGTTATGGGTTTGGGGTTTGGGTTGAGGGTTGGGGGTTGGGGATTAGGGGTTCGGTTTCTGGGTTGACGGTTTGGGTTAGGGATTAGGGGTTTAGGATTTGGGTTTGGGGTTTGGGGATTCGGGTTTGAGGTTCCGATTAGGGGTTGAGTATGTGAGGTTTGTGGTTCGGGGGTCGAGATTTGAGGTTTGGGGTTTGGGGTTCAGGGGATTGGGTTCATGGTTTGGGGTTGGGGGTGTGAGGTGCAGTTTCGAGTTTTGCTGTTCGGGTTAGGAATTAGGGGTTGGCAGTTCGGGGTTCGGCTTAGAGGTTTGGGGTGTGCGGTTTTGGATTTGAGGTTTGGGGTTCCGGTTAGGGGTTTGGGGTTTGGGGTTCGGGTTAGCAGTTTGGAGTTTGGGTTTGGGGGTTGGGGTTTCGGGGTTTAGGGTTCGGTTTTGGTGTTTGCGGTTTGGGATTGGGGTTTGGGATTTGGGGTTCAGGTTAGGGGTTTGCGATTCGGGTTAGGGGTTTGGGGTTCGGGTTCGGGGTGTGGGGTGGGGGTACAGGTTAGGGGTTTGGGTTCAGGGTTTGGGGTTCGGTTTAGGGGTGTGCGGTTTGGGTTTGGGTTTGGGGTTCGGGCTAGTGGTTTGGGGTTCGGGGTTGGGTTCTGGATTGGGGTTCGGAGTTATGGATTCGGGGTTTGGGCTACGTGTTTCAGGATTTGCGGTTCGGGGCTTGAGGGTCGGGGTTTGGGTTTGGGGTTTAGGGCTCGGGTTAGGGGTTTGGGTTAGGGTTAGGGGTTCACGGTACGGGTTAGGTGTTTGGGGTTCGGAGTTTGGGGATTGGGTTAGGGGTTTTGAGTTCGGGTAAGGGGTTTGGAGTTCCCTGTTCAGGGTTTGGGGTTTGCGGTTGGGATAGGGGTTCAGATTCAGGATATGGGGTTTGGGGTTCGGGTACCATGTTTGGGTATGTGGTTCGGGGTTTGGGGTATGTGGTTCATTGTTTGGGGTTTGAAAGCCCTCCTTGCAGGGAGCTAGGTGCGCCTCCAGTACGGCAGAGCTCTGGCTCTGCTCAGAGCCCCGATCTGGCAGAGTTCCCGTCGCGAGGCTGCTCTGCCATGGGCGAGCCTTGCCCAGACTTACCTTGCTTTTAGGCTCCCTCCCTAGGAAGGAGCAGGCTGTGTGAGGCTGGGAGACGCCACTGGCGCCTTCCTGGCTTCAGCTCTTCCCCTGCCTTGCCTTTGCACTTAGGTCCCAAGCGTCCTTGAGGAGGGCTCAGGGGCTGGTGGGTTGCACACTACCAAGGGCTCCAGAAGTGAGAGTTCTGTAGGAGGGATCGAAAGGCAACAGCAGGGCTCCTTCAGCGGTTGCTTGGCCGCCCAGACTCAGCGCCACACGGAGAGCACCAGGTTCCAAGGGCCCCTGGCTGGGTTTTGCAGCCCCGAACACCCAGAGGCTGACTCCGTGGGTGCCTAGAAAGTGTGTGACAGACGTAGGTTCCCCGCCACTCTCCTCCCCAGCAGAGACATGTGCAGGTGGTTGGGGCCTGATCCTGCGTGTCTGGGTTCCTGCCCACAGCCCCAACTCAGGGGAAGCAGCCCCTGAGGCAAGACCTGCTGGAGGAGCCCTGCGCCCCCGCCTGATAGGCGAGTGCACAGCCAGCAGGGAAGCGAGCCTCCTCGGGGGAAGAGGAGGCAGCCCAGCCCCGTCAAGTTGAAAGCCCTGCTTGCACGGAGCTAAGTGCGCCTCCAGTACGGCAGAGCTCTAGCTCTGCTCAGAGCCCCGATCTGGCAGAGTTCCTGGCGCGAGGCTGCTCTGCCGGGGGCTAGCCTTGCCCAGACTTGCCTTGCTTTTAGGCTGCCTCTCCAGGAAGGAGCAGGCAGCAGGAGCCTGGGAGTCGCCACTGGCGCCTTTCTTGCCTCAGCTCCAATCCTGCCTTGCCTTTGCACTTAGGTCCCAGTCCTCCTTAAGGAGAGCTTAGGGGCTGGTGGGTTGCACACTGCCAAGGGCTCCAGCAGTGAGAACTTCTGTCAGAGGGAAGGGAAGGGCAACTGCAGGGCTCCTCCAGCGGTTGCTTGGCCGCCCAGATTCAGCGCCACACGGAGAGCACCAGGCTCCCAGGGCCCCTGGCTGGGGTTTTCAGCCCCGCACACACGGAGGCTGATTCCTTGGGTGCCCAGAAAGTGTATGACAGACGTAGGTTCCCTAGCACTCTCCTCCCCAGCAGAGACATGTGCAGGTGTTTGGGGCCTGATCCTGCGTGTCTGGGTTCCTGCCCACAGCCCCAACTCAGGGGAAGCAGCCCCTGAGGCAAGACCTGCTGGAGGAGCCCTGCGCCCCCGCCTGATAGGCGAGTGCACAGCCAGCAGGGAAGCGAGCCTCCTCGGGGGAAGAGGAGGCAGCAAGTCCCCGTCAAGCTGAAATCCCTGCTTACACGAAGCTAAGTGCGACTCCAGTACGGCAGATCTCTAGCTCTGTTCAGAGGCCCGATCTGGCAGAGTTCCTGGCACCAAGATGCTCTGCCATAGGCGAGCCTTGCGCAGACTTGCCTTGCTTTAAGGCTCCCTCCCCAGGAAGGAGCAGGCTGTGTGAGGCTCGGAAACGCCACTGGCGCCTTCCTGGCTTCAGCTCTACCCCTGCCTTGCCTTTGCACTTAGGTCCCAAGCGTCCTTGAGGAGGGCTTAGGGGCTGGTGGGTTGCACACTGCCAAGGGCTCCAGCAGTGAAAGCTCTGTCAGAGGGAAGCGAAGGGCAACAGCAGGGCTCCTTCAGCGGTTCCTTGGCCGCCCAGACAAAGCTCCGCACGGAGAGCACCAGGTTCCAAGGGCCCCTGGCTGGGTTTTGCATCCCCACACTCCCAGAGGCTGACTCCGTGGGTGCCTAGAAAGTGTGTGAGAGACGTAGGTTCCCTAGCACTCTCCTCCCCAGCAGAGACATGTGCAGGTGGTTGGGGCCTGATCCTGCGTGTCTGGGTTCCCGCCCACAGCCCCAACTCAGGGGAAGCAGCCCCTGAGGCAAGACCTGCTGGAGGAGCCCTGCGCGCCCGCCTGATAGGCGAGAGCACAGCCAGCAGTGTAGCGAGCCTCCTCGGGAGAAGAGGAGGCAGCCGAGCCCAGTCAAGAGGAAAGCCCTGCTTGCACGGAGCTAAGTGCGCCTCCAGTACGGCAGAGCTCTAGCTCTGCTCAGAGCCCCGATCTGGCAGAGTTCCTGGCGCGAGGCTGCTCGGCCGGGGGCTCGCCTTGCCCAGACTTGCCTTGCTTTTAGGCTCCCTCCCCAGGAAGGAGCTGTCTGAGCGAGCCTGGGAGACGCCACTGGTGCCTTCCTTGCCTCAGCTCCAATCCTGCCTTGCCTTTGCACATAGGTGCCAGGCGTCGTTGGGGAGGGCTTAGGGGGTGGTGGGTTGCACACTGCCAAGGGCTTCAGCAGTGAGAGCTCTGTCAGAGGGAAGGGAAGGGCAACTGCAGGGCTCCTCCAGCGGTTTCTAGGCCGCCTAGAATCAGCGCCGCACCGAGAGCACCAGGCTCCCAGGGCCCCTGGCTGGGGTTTTCAGCCCCGCACACACGGAGGCTGATTCCTTGGGTGCCCAGAAAGTGTATGACAGACGTAGGTTCCCTAGCACTCTCCTCCCCAGCAGAGACATGTGCAGGTGGTTGGGGCCTGATCCTGCGTGTCTGGGTTCCTGCCCACAGCCCCAACTCAGGGGAAGCAGCCCCTGAGGCAAGACCTGCTGGAGGAGCCCTGCGCCCCCGCCTGATAGGCGAGTGCACAGCCAGCAGGGAAGCGAGCCTCCTCGGGGGAAGAGGAGGCAGCCCAGCCCCGTCAAGTTGAAAGCCCTGCTTGCACGGAGCTAAGTGCGCCTCCAGTACGGCAGAGCTCTAGCTCTGCTCAGAGCCCCGATCTGGCAGAGTTCCTGGCGCGAGGCTGCTCTGCCGGGGGCTAGCCTTGCCCAGACTTGCCTTGCTTTTAGGCTGCCTCTCCAGGAAGGAGCAGGCAGCAGGAGCCTGGGAGTCGCCACTGGCGCCTTTCTTGCCTCAGCTCCAATCCTGCCTTGCCTTTGCACTTAGGTCCCAGTCCTCCTTAAGGAGAGCTTAGGGGCTGGTGGGTTGCACACTGCCAAGGGCTCCAGCAGTGAGAATTCTGTCAGAGGGAAGGGAAGGGCAACTGCAGGGCTCCTCCAGCGGTTGCTTGGCCGCCCAGATTCAGCGCCACACGGAGAGCACCAGGCTCCCAGGGCCCCTGGCTGGGGTTTTCAGCCCCGCACACACGGAGGCTGATTCCTTGGGTGCCCAGAAAGTGTATGACAGACGTAGGTTCCCTAGCACTCTCCTCCCCAGCAGAGACATGTGCAGGTGTTTGGGGCCTGATCCTGCGTGTCTGGGTTCCTGCCCACAGCCCCAACTCAGGGGAAGCAGCCCCTGAGGCAAGACCTGCTGGAGGAGCCCTGCGCCCCCGCCTGATAGGCGAGTGCACAGCCAGCAGGGAAGCGAGCCTCCTCGGGGGAAGAGGAGGCAGCAAGTCCCCGTCAAGCTGAAATCCCTGCTTACACGAAGCTAAGTGCGACTCCAGTACGGCAGATCTCTAGCTCTGTTCAGAGGCCCGATCTGGCAGAGTTCCTGGCACCAAGATGCTCTGCCATAGGCGAGCCTTGCGCAGACTTGCCTTGCTTTAAGGCTCCCTCCCCAGGAAGGAGCAGGCTGTGTGAGGCTCGGAAACGCCACTGGCGCCTTCCTGGCTTCAGCTCTACCCCTGCCTTGCCTTTGCACTTAGGTCCCAAGCGTCCTTGAGGAGGGCTTAGGGGCTGGTGGGTTGCACACTGCCAAGGGCTCCAGCAGTGAAAGCTCTGTCAGAGGGAAGCGAAGGGCAACAGCAGGGCTCCTTCAGCGGTTCCTTGGCCGCCCAGACAAAGCTCCGCACGGAGAGCACCAGGTTCCAAGGGCCCCTGGCTGGGTTTTGCATCCCCACACTCCCAGAGGCTGACTCCGTGGGTGCCTAGAAAGTGTGTGAGAGACGTAGGTTCCCTAGCACTCTCCTCCCCAGCAGAGACATGTGCAGGTGGTTGGGGCCTTATCCTGCGTGTCTGGGTTCCCGCCCACAGCCTCAACTCAGGGGAAGCAGCCCCTGAGGCAAGACCTGCTGGAGGAGCCCTGCGCGCCCGCCTGATAGGCGAGAGCACAGCCAGCAGTGTAGCGAGCCTCCTCGGGAGAAGAGGAGGCAGCCGAGCCCAGTCAAGAGGAAAGCCCTGCTTGCACGGAGCTAAGTGGGCCTCCAGTACGGCAGAGCTCTAGCTCTGCTCAGAGCCCCGATCTGGC
Source organism: Capra hircus (assembly GCF_001704415.2). Taxonomy (NCBI): domain Eukaryota; kingdom Metazoa; phylum Chordata; class Mammalia; order Artiodactyla; family Bovidae; genus Capra; species Capra hircus. Next base: position 9,534 of record NW_017216473.1, read on the forward strand.
AGAGTTTCTGGCGCGAGGCTGCTCGGCCGGGGGCTCGCCTTGCCCAGACTTGCCTTGCTTTTAGGCTCCCTCCCCAGGAAGGAGCTGTCTGAGCGAGCCTGGGAGACGCCACTGGTGCCTTCCTTGCCTCAGCTCCAATCCTGCCTTGCCTTTGCACATAGGTGCCAGGCGTCGTTGGGGAGGGCTTAGGGGGTGGTGGGTTGCACACTGCCAAGGGCTTCAGCAGTGAGAGCTCTGTCAGAGGGAAGGGAAGGGCAACTGCAGGGCTCCTCCAGCGGTTTCTAGGCCGCCTAGAATCAGCGCCGCACCGAGAGCACCAGGCTCCCAGGGCCCCTGGCTGGGGTTTTCAGCCCCGCACACACGGAGGCTGATTCCTTGGGTGCCCAGAAAGTGTATGACAGACGTAGGTTCCCTAGCACTCTCCTCCCCAGCAGAGACATGTGCAGGTGGTTGGGGCCTGATCCTGCGTGTCTGGGTTCCTGCCCACAGCCCCAACTCAGGGGAAGCAGCCCCTGAGGCAAGACCTGCTGGAGGAGCCCTGCGCCCCCGCCTGATAGGCGAGTGCACAGCCAGCAGGGAAGCGAGCCTCCTCGGGGGAAGAGGAGGCAGCCCAGCCCCGTCAAGTTGAAAGCCCTGCTTGCACGGAGCTAAGTGCGCCTCCAGTACGGCAGAGCTCTAGCTCTGCTCAGAGCCCCGATCTGGCAGAGTTCCTGGCGCGAGGCTGCTCTGCCGGGGGCTAGCCTTGCCCAGACTTGCCTTGCTTTTAGGCTGCCTCTCCAGGAAGGAGCAGGCAGCAGGAGCCTGGGAGTCGCCACTGGCGCCTTTCTTGCCTCAGCTCCAATCCTGCCTTGCCTTTGCACTTAGGTCCCAGTCCTCCTTAAGGAGAGCTTAGGGGCTGGTGGGTTGCACACTGCCAAGGGCTCCAGCAGTGAGAATTCTGTCAGAGGGAAGGGAAGGGCAACTGCAGGGCTCCTCCAGCGGTTGCTTGGCCGCCCAGATTCAGCGCCACACGGAGAGCACCAGGCTCCCAGGTCCCCTGGCTGGGGTTTTCAGCCCCGCACACACGGAGGCTGATTCCTTGGGTGCCCAGAAAGTGTATGACAGACGTAGGTTCCCTAGCACTCTCCTCCCCAGCAGAGACATGTGCAGGTGTTTGGGGCCTGATCCTGCGTGTCTGGGTTCCTGCCCACAGCCCCAACTCAGGGGAAGCAGCCCCTGAGGCAAGACCTGCTGGAGGAGCCCTGCGCCCCCGCCTGATAGGCGAGTGCACAGCCAGCAGGGAAGCGAGCCTCCTCGGGGGAAGAGGAGGCAGCAAGTCCCCGTCAAGCTGAAATCCCTGCTTACACGAAGCTAAGTGCGACTCCAGTACGGCAGATCTCTAGCTCTGTTCAGAGGCCCGATCTGGCAGAGTTCCTGGCACCAAGATGCTCTGCCATAGGCGAGCCTTGCGCAGACTTGCCTTGCTTTAAGGCTCCCTCCCCAGGAAGGAGCAGGCTGTGTGAGGCTCGGAAACGCCACTGGCGCCTTCCTGGCTTCAGCTCTACCCCTGCCTTGCCTTTGCACTTAGGTCCCAAGCGTCCTTGAGGAGGGCTTAGGGGCTGGTGGGTTGCACACTGCCAAGGGCTCCAGCAGTGAAAGCTCTGTCAGAGGGAAGCGAAGGGCAACAGCAGGGCTCCTTCAGCGGTTCCTTGGCCGCCCAGACAAAGCTCCGCACGGAGAGCACCAGGTTCCAAGGGCCCCTGGCTGGGTTTTGCATCCCCACACTCCAGAGGCTGACTCCGTGGGTGCCTAGAAAGTGTGTGAGAGACGTAGGTTCCCTAGCACTCTCCTCCCCAGCAGAGACATGTGCAGGTGGTTGGGGCCTTATCCTGCGTGTCTGGGTTCCCGCCCACAGCCTCAACTCAGGGGAAGCAGCCCCTGAGGCAAGACCTGCTGGAGGAGCCCTGCGCGCCCGCCTGATAGGCGAGAGCACAGCCAGCAGTGTAGCGAGCCTCCTCGGGAGAAGAGGAGGCAGCGGAGCCTAAGTCAAAGGCAAGGCAGGAAGCCTAGCTGAGCCACGGAGGCCTCAGTGGCGTCTCTCCAGTAGCGGCTCAAGCCTAGCCTGCTGGCCCTTCCTGGAGAGGCCATGCTGTGCAGACGCATGGCGCCAAGCTGCCAGGAGGCCTGCGGCCAAGCTGCCCCTGGCCAGAGCATTGCAGGCTCTTGGTGCCAGGAACTCTGCCAGATCGGGCCTCTGAACAGAGCTAGAGATCTGCCGTACTGGAGTCGCACTTAGCTTCGTGAAGCAGGGATTTCAGCTTGACGGGACTTGCTGCCTCCTCTTCCCCGAGGAGGCTCGCTTCCCTGCTGGCTGTGCACTCGCCTATCAGGCGGGGCGCAGGGCTCCTCCAGCAGGTCTTGCCTCAGGGGCTGCTTCCCCTGAGTTGGGGCTGTGGGCAGGAACCCAGACACGCAGGATCAGGCCCCAAACACCTGCACATGTCTCTGCTGGGGAGGAGAGTGCTAGGGAACCTACGTCTGTCATACACTTTCTGGGCACCCAAGGAATCAGCCTCCGTGTGTGCGGGGCTGAAAACCCCAGCCAGGGGACCTGGGAGCCTGGTGCTCTCCGGTGTGGCGCTGAATCTGGGCGGCCAAGCAACCGCTGGAGGAGCCCTGCAGTTGCCCTTCCCTTCCCTCTGACAGAATTCTCACTGGCTGGAGCCCTTGGCAGTGTGCAACCCACCAGCCCCTAAGCTCTCCTTAAGGAGGACTGGGACCTAAGTGCAAAGGCAAGGCAGGATTGGAGCTGAGGCAAGAAAGGCGCCAGTGGCGACTCCCAGGCTCCTGCTGCCTGCTCCTTCCTGGAGAGGCAGCCTAAAAGCAAGGCAAGTCTGGGCAAGGCTAGCCCCCGGCAGAGCAGCCTCGCGCCAGGAACTCTGCCAGATCGGGGCTCTGAGCAGAGCTAGAGCTCTGCCGTACTGGAGGCGCACTTAGCTCCGTGCAAGCAGGGCTTTCAACTTGACGGGGCTGGGCTGCCTCCTCTTCCCCCGAGGAGGCTCGCTTCCCTGCTGGCTGTGCACTCGCCTATCAGGCGGGGGCGCAGGGCTCCTCCAGCAGGTCTTGCCTCAGGGGCTGCTTCCCCTGAGTTGGGGCTGTGGGCAGGAACCCAGACACGCAGGATCAGGCCCCAACCACCTGCACATGTCTCTGCTGGGGAGGAGAGTGCTAGGGAACCTACGTCTGTCATACACTTTCTGGGCACCCAAGGAATCAGCCTCCGTGTGTGCGGGGCTGAAAACCCCAGCCAGGGGCCCTGGGAGCCTGGTGCTCTCGGTGCGGCGCTGATTCTAGGCGGCCTAGAAACCGCTGGAGGAGCCCTGCAGTTGCCCTTCCCTTCCCTCTGACAGAGCTCTCACTGCTGAAGCCCTTGGCAGTGTGCAACCCACCACCCCCTAAGCCCTCCCCAACGACGCCTGGCACCTATGTGCAAAGGCAAGGCAGGATTGGAGCTGAGGCAAGGAAGGCACCAGTGGCGTCTCCCAGGCTCGCTCAGACAGCTCCTTCCTGGGGAGGGAGCCTAAAAGCAAGGCAAGTCTGGGCAAGGCGAGCCGGCTCGCCGCAGCCCCAGCGCCATACGCGGCAGAAACTCTGCCAGATG
>NW_017216474.1:0-13171 GCF_001704415.2 Capra hircus
TGACGGGAACACCGGGAATTCTTTCCGGAACATGCAAGGAAATGATACCTGACCGTGAGGTACGAGGCGGAAACGGGGCTCCTCTGCATGTGGTCGGGACTCTCGTGCTTCCTCTCGAGTGGAGTCAGGTATGTTGGGGAACTTTTGAGTTGTAGCAAGTGTGTGAAGGACCCTTTGGGAGTTCCAGAGGTTAGGTATGATTAGCCTCCAGACGCCTCAGAGGAAAAGGGCCTCATCTCGCCTGGAGGGGAGAACCTCCTGGATTTTCTCGAGTTGCGGGCTGGTGCTTTCGACTTACGACGGGACCTCAGGGACCCGCTCTGGTGTCCTCAGGAAAGGCCAGTCCCCATGCGAGTTGCTCGGGGGCCTCTCAGGATTCCTCTCCCTTCGACGCCGGGGCCTAAGACCTTGTGTGGAGTCGGTGCCGGAATCTGAGGTTTCCTCTCCAGTGCTGACATGCATCTTGCGTTACTTCTGGAGTCTCCCCAGGGAGTCAGTCCTCGTCTCGAGTGGGGCATGCACGTCGCTTTCCTCCCGAGCTGCTTAGCAGCAGTGTCATGCTTCCCTTCGCGTGGATCAAGGGATCTGTGGCTTTCCCTCGAGGCTTTTCCACGAGGCTTCCACGAGGCTTTCCCACGAGGCTTTCCACACAAGGCTGTCCACGTGCCACCATCGTGGTGAGTCGGTCCTCCGCTGTGAACGTCAAGGCAGTGCAGGGTAAACAAGTTCCTCTGGAAAGGACTGAGACATCTGGGGACTCTTGGAATGGTGGAACGACCCTGGAGTTCCTCTCACCTTTCTTGTGGAGCGTGCCTCCTCTTGAGATGCGACAGGTACGACAGGAATTTTTTCCCGGCCAATCAGGGAAAGGATCCCTCATCTTGAGCCAGGAGGGGAATTGGGGCTCCTCTGGATGTGGGTGATACCCTGTTGGTTCCTATGGAGTGGCGACGGGTCTCTCGTGGAACCTCTTGAGTTGCAGCTAGGGTGTGAAGGACCCTTTGGAAGTTCCAGAGGTTAGGTGGTGATTAGCCTCGAGACGCCTCAGCGGAAATGGGCCTCATCTCGCCTGGAGGGGGAACCTAATGGATTTTCTCTAGTTGCGGCAGGTGCTCTCGACTTACGACGGGACCTCAGGACCCGCTCTGGTGGCCTCAGGAAGGCCAGGCGCCATGCGAGTTGCTCGGGGGCCTCTCAGGATTCCTCTCCCTTCGATGCCGGGGCCTAAGACCTTGTGTGGAGTCGGTGCTGGAACCTGAGGATTCCTCTCCAGTGTGGACACGGATCTTGGAGTAATTCTGGAGTCTCCCCAGGGGAGTTAGTCGTCGTCTTGTGTGGGGGCATGAACGTGCGCTTTTCCTTCCGAGCTGTAGCAGCAGTGTCACGCTTCCCTTTGCATGGATCAAGGGATCTGTGGCTTTCCCTCGTGGCTTTCCCACGAGGCTTTCCCACAGGGCTGTTTCATGTGCCATCGTGGTGTGAGTCGATCTTCGACTAGAAATTCGAGGCAGTGCAGGGAAATCAGGTTTCCCTGGAATGGACTGAGACATCTGGGGGACTCTGGGAATGGTGGCACGACCCTGGAGTTCCTCTCGCCTTTCCTGTGGAGAGCGCCTCCTCTTGAGATGCGCCAGGAACGCCAGGAATTCTTTCCTGGCTACGCAGGAAAGGATCCCTCCTCTCGAGCTAGGAGGCGGAAACGGGGCTCCTCTGGATGTGGGCGGGTCTCTGGTGCTTCCTCTCGTGTGGAGACGGGTATGTCGGGGAACTCTTGAGTTGCAGCAAGGGTGTGAAGGACCCTTTGGAAGTTCCAGAGGTTAGGTGTGATTAGACTCGAGACGCCTCAGCGGAAATGGCCTCATCTCGCCTGGAGGGGAGAACCTCCTGGATTTTCTCGAGTTGCGGCAGGTGCTCCCGACTTACGACAGGGACTCAGGGACCCGCTCTGGTGGCTTCATCAAAGCCAGTCCCATGCCAGATGCTGGGGGCTTCTCTTGATACTCTCCTGTTGATGCCCGGGCCGAACAACTTGTGTGGATTCGGGGCCGGAACCTGACGTTTCCTCTGCAGTGCTGACATGGATATTGGGGTTCTTCTGGAGTCTCCCCTAGGAGAGTCAATCCTCCTCTCAAGTGAGGGCACGCACGTGTGCTTTCCTCCCGAGCTGTAGCAGCAGGGTCACGCTTCCCGTCGTGTGGATCAAGGGATCTGTGGCTTTCCCTGGAGGCTTTCCCACGAGGCTTTCTCACAGGGCTTTCCCTCGTGCCGCCGTGGTGTGAGTTGATCCTCAGCGTGAAAGTCGAGGCAGTGCAGGGAAAACAGGTTCCTCTGGATTGGACTGATGCTGGGAGCCAGTATGAGGACTCCCGCCCGTGATAACGTCATGAGGAAGAAAGCTGACATAGGCATGGTGTGTTCAGACTTCAGGGACCCCCTCTGGAAGTTCCTACGCACATACCCCAACAAAAATCTGCTGGCTTTTTTTGCTCTGCTTTTCCACTCTTCTGACATTTTCTGGAAAAAGTCAATTCAGGGCTTTAGTCTTCAGCATTTGAAAGAGTGTTTCAATCCAAAAACCCCTCTGAATGCTTTCTAGCCTGCCTGCAGGACTCATACGGCTGGGCATGTGATTGTTTGAGGCCTCCTTTCCCCAGGAGGCACAGGAAGCTTAAAACATCCTAGGAATGTAGGGGCATCCGAGGAGTCAAAATCTTTATAATAGGACTGATTAAAAGTTTCATTTTTTGGGTCAATGCTTGCTGCTAAATTTTCATATCCTTTATTTTTAGATAGAGTTGGTATATTAAAAAAACAAGTAGTAGACCTGGTATTAGCAACATTAGATCTTTGAGTTAAGTACCTTCTTTGTTATAACCCACTGCACCTTTGTTTTATAGAGATGTAACTTTAATGCTTTAAGGAAACGCAGATTAAAGAAAAACACTTCAGAGGAAACAAAATTAACATTCATTAAGGAAGAGAGCCAAAAAGTGTTTAACAAGCCTCTTGGCCAGAAGATAATGTAAATCACCAGAGACCTTTTGTATACAAAATGATGTACAGAAAGAGTCTGGGGTGCGAACGCTACATAATTTTGTGTTACCCATTGAACTCCATGTTTTATCAAAAGTATAAAAGGCTTTATGAACAATAAAGGATGGGGCCAGTTTCTCGGGCCAGTTTCTCGAACTAGTCTCTCGGCATGGTTTCTTGAGACTCAGGCTCCCCCCGTGTCTTTTTCTCTCTTTCTTCTTCTCTCCCTTTCCTTCTCTCTGCTTTTTACTTTAACTTCAGGCTGAATCTCCACCAGGGGCGCGGAGGCTCGCCAGGTCTACTTACTTGCCTGGCTGTTAAGACCTGCACGAAAGGGAGCTTAAGGTGTGGCACCCTTAGATATTCAAGCAGGGGCTGGTGGCCCAACGTAGATGGTGAAAATTCCTTGTCTGGAATTTTATTGGCCTTCCACGTAAACCAAGATATTCAGCCCTTTTCCTCCAGTTAATCTTCTTACTACACTATAATTTCTTAATCTAATCTTACATTAATAAATAAAAAAGACTTTCCACGACAACGCCGTCCATCCGTCGAATTCCCTGGATCCAGCGGGGCTGGACCCCGGCAGACTGAGATATCTGGGGGACTCTTGGAATGGTGGCACGATCCTGGAGTTCCTCCGCCTTTCCTGTGGAGAGCGCCTCCTCATGAGATGCGACGGGAACACCGGGAATTCTTTCCCGAACATGCAGGGAAAGGATACCTGACCTCGAGGTATGAGGCGGAAACGGGGCTCCTCTGGATGTGGGCGGGATTCTCGTGCTTCCTCTCGAGTGGAGTCAGGTATGTCGGGGAACTTATTCAGTTGCAGCAAGGGTGTGAAGGACCCTTTGGAAGTTCCAGATGTTAGGTATGGTTAGCCTCGAGACGCCTCAGAGGAAAAGGGCCTCATCTCGCCTGGAGGGGAGAACCTCCTGGATTTTCTCGAGTTGCGGCAGGTGCTCTTGACTTACTACGGGGACCTCAGGGACCCGCTCTGGTGGCCTCAGGAAAGGCCAGTCCCCATGCGAGTTGCTCTGGGGCCTCTCGGGATTCCTCTCCCGTCGATGCCGGGGCCTAAGACCCTGTGTGGAGTCGGTGCCGGAACCTGAGGTTTCCTCTCCAGTGCTGACATGGATCTTGGGGTACTTCTGGAGTCTCCCCAGGGGAGTTAGTCGTCGTCTTGTGTGGGGGCATGAACGTGCGCTTTCCTCCCGAGCTGTAGCAGCAGTGCAACGCTTCCCTTCGCATGGATCAAGGGATCTGTGGCTTTCCCTCGAGGCTTTCCCACGAGGCTTTCCCACAGGGCTGTCCCACGTGCCATCGTGGTGTGAGTCGATCCTCGGCTAGAAATTCGAGGCAGTGCAGGGAAATCAGGTTTCCCTGAAATGGACTGAGACATCTGGGGGACTCTGGGAATGGTGGCACGACCCTGGAGTTCCTCTCGCCTTTCCTGTGGAGAACGCCTCCTCTTGAGATGCGACAGGAACGCCGGGAATTCTTTCCCGACCACGCAGGGAAAGGATCCCTCCTCTCGAGCTAGGAGGCGGAAACGGGGCTCCTCTGGATGTGGGCGGGTCTCTGGTGCTTCCTCTCGAGTGGAGACGGGTATGTCGGGGAACTTCTTGAGTTGCAGCAAGGGTGTGAAGGGTCCCTTTGGAAGTTCCAGAGGTTAGGTGTGATTAGCCTCGAGACGCCTCAGCAGAAATGGGCCTCATCTCGCCTGGAGGGGACAACCTCCTGGATTGTTTCTAGTTGCGGCAGGTGCTCTCGTCTTACGACGGGGACCTCAGGGACCCGCTCTGGTGGCCTCAGGAAAGGCCAGTCCCCATGCGAGTTGCTCGGGGGCCTCTCGGGATTTCTCTGCCGTCCATGCCGGGGCTTAAGACCTTGTGTGGAGTCGGAGCCGGAACGTGAGGATTCCTCTCCAGTGCTGACATGGATCTTGGGGTACCTCCGGAGTCTCCCCAGGGGAGTCAGTCCTCGTTTCAAGTAGGGGCATGCACGTGTGCTTTCCTCCCGAATTGCAGCAGCAGTGTCACGCTTCCCTTCCCGTGGATCAAGGATCAGTGGCTTTTCCTCGGGCATTCACATGAGGCTTTCACACGAGGCTTTCCCACAGGGCTGTCCCACGTGCCACCGTGGTGTGAGTCGATCCTCGGCTTGAAAGTCGAGGCAGTGCAGGGAAAACAGGTTTCCCTGGCAATGGACTGAGACATCTGGGGGACTCTGGGAATGGTGGCACGACCCTGGAGTTCCTCTCGCCTTTCCTGTGGAGAGCACCTCTTCTTTGAGATGCGACGGGAACGCCGGGAATTCTTTCCCGACCACGCAGGGAAAGGATCCCTGCCTCTCGAGCTAGGAGGCGGAAACGGGGCTCCTCTGGATGTGGGCGGGACTCTCGTGCTTCCTCTCGAGTGGAGATGGGTTTATCTGGGGAACTTCTTAAGTTGCAGCAAGGGGTGTGAAGGACCCTTTGGAAGTTCCAGAGGTTTAGGTGTGATTAGCCTCGAGACGCCTCAGTGGAAATGGGCCTCATCTCGCCTGGAGGGGAGAACCTCCTGAATTTTCTCGAGTTGCGGCAGGTGCTCTCGACTTCCGACAGGGGACCTAAGGGACCCGCTCTGTTGGCCTCAGGAAAGGCCAGTCCCCATGCGAGTTGCTCGGGGCCTCTCGGGATTCCTCTCCCGTCGATGCCGGGGCCTAAGATCCTTGTGTGGAGTCGGTGCCGGAACCTGAGGATTCCTCTCCAGTGCTGACATGGATCTTGGGGTACTTCTGGAGTCTCCCCAGGGGAGTCAGTCCTCGTCTCGAGTGGGGGCATGCACGTGCGCTTTCCTCCCGAGCTGTAGCAGCAGTGTCACGCTTCCCTTCGCGTGGATCAAGTGGATCTGTGGGCTTTCCCTCGAGGCTTTTCCCACGAGGCTTTCCCACAGGGCTGTCCCACGTGCCACCGTGGTGTGAGTCGATCCTCGGCTTGAAAGTCGAGGCAGTGCAGGGAAAACACGTTTCCCTGGAATGGACTGAGACATCTGGGGGACTCTGGGAATGGTGGCACGACCCTGGAGTTCCTCTCGCCTTTCCTGTGGAGAGCGCCTCCTCTTGAGATGCGACGGGAAACCGGGAATTCTTTCCCGACCACGCAGGGAAAGGATTCCTCCTCTCGAGCTATGGAGGCGGAAATCGGGGCTCCTCTGGATGTGGGCGGGACTTTCGTGCTTCCTCTCGAGTAGGAGACTGGGTATGTCGGGGAACTTCTTGAGTTTGCAGCAAGGGTGTGAAGGACCCTTTGGAAGTTCCAGAGGTTAGGTGTGATTAGCCTCGAGATGCCTCAGCGGAAATGGGCCTCATCTCGCCTGGAAGGGCAGAACCTCCTGGATTTTCTCGAGTTGCAGGCAGGTGCTCTCGACTTACGACGGGGACCTCAGGGACCCGCTCTGGTGGCCTCAGGTAAAGGCCAGTCCCCATGCGAGTTAGCTTGAGGGCCTCTCAGGATTCCTCTCCCGTCGATGCCGGGGCCTAAGACTTTGTGTGGAGTCGGTGCTGGAACCTGAGGATTCCTCTCCAGTGCTGACATGGATCTTGGGGTACTTCTGGAGTCTCCCCAGGGGAGTCAGTCCTCGTCTCGAGTGGGGGTATGCACGTGCTGCTTTCCTCCCGAGCTGCAGCAGCAGTGTCACGCTTCCCTTCGCGTGGATCAAGGGATCTGTGGCTTTCCCTCGGAGGCTTTCCCACGAGGCTTTCCCACGAGGCTATCCCACACGGCTGTTCCACGCTGCCACGGTGGTGTGAGTCGATCCTCGGCTTGAAAGTCGAGGCAGTGCAGGGAATACAGGTTTCCCTGGAATGGACTGAGACATCTGGTGGACTCTGGGAATGGTGGACACGACCCGTGGAGTTCGCTCTCGCCTTTCCTGTGGAGAGCGCCTCCTCTTGGAGATGCGACGGGAACGACGGGAATTCTTTCGCCGAACACGCAGGATAAAGATCCCTCCTCTCGAGCTAGGAGGCAGAAACCGGGCTCCTCTGGATGTGGGAGGGACTCTCGTGCTTCCTCTCGAGTGGAGACGGGTATGTCGGGGATCTTCTTGAGTTGCAGCAAGGGTGTGAAGGACCCTTTGGAAGTTCCAGAGGTTAGGTGTGATTAGCCTCGAGACGCCTCAGCGGAAATGGGCCTCATCTCGCCTGGAGGTGTGAACCTCCTGGATTTTCTCGAGTTGCGGCAGGTGCTCTCGACTTACGACAGGGACCAACAGGGACCCGCTCTGGTGGCCTTCAGGAAAGGCCAGTCCCCATGCGAGTTGCTCGGGGCCTCTAGGGATTCCTCTCCCGATCGATGCCGGGGCCTAAGACCTTGTGTGGAGTCGGTGCCTGGAACCTGAGGATTCCTCTCCAGTGCTGACATGGATCTTGGGGTACTTCTGGAGTCTCCCCAGGGGAGTCAGTCCTCGTCTCGAGTGGGGCATGCACGTGCGCTTTCCTCCCGAGCTGTAGCAGCAGTTGTCACGCTTCCCTTCGCGTGGATCAAGGGATCTGTGGCTTTCCCTCGAGGCTTTCCCACGAGGCTTTCCCACAGGGCTGTCCCACGTGCCACCGTGGTGTGAGTCGATCCTCGGCTTGAAAGTCGAGGCAGTGCAGGGAAAACAGGTTTCCCTGGAATGGACTGAGACATCTGGGGGACTCTGGGAATGGTGGCACGACCCTGGAGTTCCTCTCGCCTTTCCTGTGGAGAGCGCCTCCTCTTGAGATGCGACGGGAACGCCGGGAATTCTTTCCCGAACACGCAGGGAAAGGATCCCTCCTCTCAGGAGCTAGGAGGCGGAAACGGGATTCCTCTGGATGTGGGTCGGAACTCTCGTGCTTCCTCTCGCAGTGGAGACGGGTATGTCGGGGAAACTTCTTGAGTTGCAGCAAGGGTGTGAAGGACCCTTTGGAAGTTCCAGAGGTTAGGTGTGATTAGCCTCGAGACGCCTCAGCCGGAAATGGGCCTCATCTCGCCTGGAGGGGAGAACCTCCTGGATTTCCTCGAGTTGCGGCAGGTGCTCTCGACTTACGACGGGCGACCTCAGGGACCCGCTCTGGTGGCCTCAGGAAAGGCCAGTCCCCATGCGAGTTGCTCGGGGGCCTCTCGGGATTCCCCTCCCGTCGATCCCGGGGCCTAAGACCTTGTGTGGAGTCGGTGCCGGAACCTGAGGTTTCCTCCCCAGTGATAACATGGATCTTGTGGTACTTCTGGAGTCTCCCCAGTGGAGTCAGTCCTCGCTGGAGTGGGGGCATGCACGTGCGCTTTCCTCCTGAACTGTAGCAGCAGTGTGGCTCTTCCGTTCGCGTGGATCAAGGGATATGTGGCTTTCCCTCGAGGCTTTCCCACGAGGCTTTTCCACAGTGCTGTCCCACGTGCCACCATTGTGTGAGTCGATCCTCGGCTTGAAAGTCGAGGCAGTGCAGGGAAAACAGGTTTCCCTGGAATGGACTGAGACATCTGGGGTACTCTGGAAATGGTGGCACGACCCTGGAGTTCTTCTCGCCTTTCCTGTGGAGAGCGGCCTCATCTTGAGTTGCGATGGGAACGCCGGGAATTCTTTCCCGACCACGCAGGGAAAGGATCCCTCCTCTCGAGCTAGGAGGCAGAAACGGGGCTCCTCTGGATGTGGGTCGGGACTCTCGTGCTTCCTCTCGAGTGGAGACGGTTATGTCGGGGAACTTCTTGAGTTGCAGCAAGGGTGTGAGAGACCCTTTGGATATTCCAGATGTTAGCTGTGATTAGCCTCCAGACGCCTCAGCGGAAATGGGCCTCATCTCGGCCTGGACGGGGAGAACCTCCTGGATTTTCTCGAGTTGCGGCAGGTGCTCTCGACATAGGACGGGGACCTCAGGGACCCGCTCTGGTGGCCTCAGGAAAGGCCAGTCCCCATGCGAGTTGCTCTTGGGCCACTCGGGATTCCTTTCCCTGTCGATGCTAGGGGCCTAAGACCTTGTGTGGAGTCAGTGCCGGAACCTGAGGATTCCTCTCCAGTGCTGACATGGATCTTGGGGTATTTCTGGAGTCTCCCCAGGGAAGTCAGTCCTCGTCTCGAGTGGGGGCTTGCACGTGCGCTTTCCTCCCTAGCTGGTAGCAGCAGTGTCGCACTTCCCTTTCCGTGGATCAAGGGATCTGTGGCTTTCACTCGAGGATTTCCCACGAAGCTTTCCCAGGAGGCTTTTCCACAGGGCTGTCCTATGTGCCACTGTGGTGTGAGTCGATGCCTCGGCTTGAAAGTCAAGGCAGTGCAGGGAAAACAGCTTTCCCTGGAACGGACTGAGACATCTGTGGGACTCTGGGAATGGTGGCACGACCCTGGAGTTCCTCTCGCCTTTCCTGTGGAGAGCGCCTTCTCTTGAGATTCGTCGGGAAACGCCGGGAATTCTTTCCCGACCACGCAGGGAAAGGATACCTCCTCTCGAGCTAGGAGGCAGAAACGGGGCTCCTCTGGATGTGGGCGGGACTCTAGTGCTTCATCTCGAGTGGAGACGGGTATTTCGGGGAACTTCTTGAGTGGCAGCAAGGGTGTGAAGGACCCTTTGGAAGTTCCAGAGGTTAGGTGTGATTAGCCTCAAGACGCCTCAGCGGAAATGGGCCGCTTCTCGCCTGGAGGGGAGAACCTCCTGGATTTTCTCGAGTTGCGGCAGGTGCTCTCGACTTACGACGGGGACCTCATGGACCTGCTCTGGTGGCCTCAGGAAAGGCCAGTCCCCATGCGAGATGCTCAGGGGCCTCTCGGGATTCCTCTCCCGTCGATGCCTGGGCCTAAGACCTTGAGTGGATTCGGTGCCGGAACCTGAGGTTTCCTCCCCAGTGATGACATGGATCTTGGGGTACTTCTGGAGTCTCCCCAGGGGAGTCAGTCCTCGTCTCGAGTGGGGGCATGCACGTGCGCTTTCCTCCCAAGCTGTAACAGCAGTGTCATGCTTCCCTTCGCGTGGATCAAGGGATCAGGGGCTTTCCCCCGAGGCTTTCCCATGAGGCTTACCCACGAGGCTTTCCCACAGGGCTGTCCCACGTGCCACCGTGGTGTGAGTCGATCCTCGGCTTGAAAGTCGAGGCAGTGCAGGGAAAACAGTTTTCTCTAGAACGGACTGAGACATCTGGGGGACTCTGGGAATGGTGGCACGACCCTGGAGTTCCTCTCGCCTTTCCTGTGGAGAGCGCCTCCTCTTGAGATGCGACGGAAATGCCGGGAATTCTTTCCCGACCACGCAGGGAAAGCATTACACCTCTCGAACTAGGAAGCGGAAACGGGGCTCCTCTGGATGTGGGCGGGACTCTCGTGCTTCCTCTCGAGTGGAGACGGGTATGTCGGGGAACTTCTTGAGTTGCAGCAAGGGTTGTGAAGGACCTCTTTGGAAGTTCCAGAGGTTAGGTGTGATTAGCCTCGAGACGTCTCAGCGGAAATTGGCCTCATCTCGCCTGGAGGGGAGAACCTCCTGGATTTTCTCTAGTTGCGGCAGGTGCTCTCGACTTACGACGGGGACATCAGCGGACCCGCTCTGGTGGCCTCAGGAAAGGCCAGTCCCCATGTGAGTTGCTCGGGGCCTCTCGGGTTTCCTCTCCCGTCGATTATGGGGCCTAAGACCTTGTGTGGAGTCAGCTGCCGGAACCTGAGGATTCCTCTCCAGTGCAGACATGGATCTTGGGGTACTTCTGGAGTCTCCCCAGGGGAGTCAGTCCTTGTCTCGAGTGGGGGCATGCACGTGCGCTTTCCTCCCGAGCTGTAGCAGCAGTGTCGCTGCTTCCCTTCTTGTGGATCAAGGGATCTGTGGCTTTCCCTCGAGGCTACCCACGAGGCTTTCCCACGAGGCTTTCCCACAGGGATGTTCCATGTGTCACCGTGGTGTGAGTCGATCCTTGGCTTGAAAGTCGAGGCTAGTGCAGGGAAAACAGGTTTCCCTGGAAATGGACAGAGACATCTGAGGGACTCTGGGAATGGTGGCACGACCCTGGAGTTCCTCTCGCCTTTCCTGTGGAGAGCGCCTCCTCTTGAGATGCGACGGGAATGCCGGGAATTCTTTCCCGACCACGCATGGGAAAGGTTCCCTCCCCTCGAGCTAGGAGACGGAAACGGGGCTCCTCTGGTATGTGGGCGGGACTCTCGTGCTTCCTCTCGAGTGGAGACGGGTATGTCGGGGAACTTCTTGAGTTGCAGCAAGGGTGTGAAGGACCCTTTGGAAGTTCCAGATGTTAGATATGATTAGCCTCGAGACGCCTCAGCGGAAATGGGCCTCATCTCGCCTGGAGGGGAAACCTCCTGGATTTTCTCGAGTTGCGGCAGGTGCTCTCGACTTACGACGGGGACCACAGGGACCCTGCTCTGGTGGCCTCAGTAAAGGCCAGTCCCCATGCGAGTTGCTCGCGGGCCTCTTGGGATTCCTCTCCCTTCGATGCTGGGGCCTAAGATCTTGTGTGGAGTCGGTGCCGGAATCTGAGGATTCCTCTCCAGTGCTGACATGGAACTTGGGGTATTTCTGGAGTCTCCCCAGGGGAGTCAGTCCTCGTCTCGCGTAGGGGCATGCACGTGCGCTTTCCTCCCGAGCTGTAGCAGCAGTTTCGCGCTTCCCTTCGCGTTGGATCATGGGATCTGTGGCTTTCCCTCGAGGCTTTCCCACAGGGCTTTCCCAGTCCCACGTGCCAACGTGGTGTGAGTCGATCCTCCACTTGAAAAGTTGAGGCAGTGCAGGGAAAACAGGTTTCCCTGGAATGGACTGAGACATCTGGAGGACTCTGGGAATGGTGGCACGAACCTGGAGTTCCTCTCGCCTTTCCTGTGGAGAGCGCCTCCTCCTGAGATGCGACGGGAATGCCGGAAATTCTTTCGTCGACCACGCAGGGAAAGGAACCCTCCTCTCGAGCTAGGAGGCGGAAACGGGGCTCCTCTGGATGTGGGCGGAACTCTCGTGCTTCCTCTCGAGTGGAGACGGTGTATTTCGGGGGACTTCTTGAGTTGCAGCAAGGTTGTGAAGGACCCTTTGGAAGTTCCAGAGGTTAAGGTCTGATTAGCCTCGAGAAGCCTCGGCGGAAATTGGGCCTCATCTCGCCTGGAGGGGAGAAATTCCTGGATTTTCTCGAGTTGCGGCAGGTGCTCTCGACTTACGACGGGGACCTCAGGGACCCGCATTGGTGGCCTCAGGAAAGGCCAGTCACCATGCGAGTTGCTCGGGGGCCTCTCGGGATTCCTCTCCCGTCGATGCTGGGGCCTAAGACCTTGTGAGGAATCAGGTTCCGGAACCTGAGGATTCCTCTCCAGTGCTGACATGTATTTGGGGTACTTCTGGAGTCTCCCCAGGGGAGTCAGTCCTCGTCTCGAGTGGGGGCATGCACGTGCGCTTTCCTCCCGAGCTGTAGCAGCAGTGTCGCGCTTCCCTTCGCGTGGATCAAGGGATCTGTGGCTTTCCCTTGAGGCTTTCCCACGAGGCTTTCCCTCGAGGCTTTCGAACAGGGCTGTCCCACGTGCCACCGTGGTGTGAGTCGATCCTCGGCTTGAAAGTCGAGGCAGTGCAGGGAAAACAGGTTTCCGCTGGAATGGACTGAGACATCTGGGGGACTCTGGGAATGGTGGCACGACCCTGGAGTTCCTCTCCCCTTTCCTGTGGAAGGCGCCTCCTCTTGAGATGCGACGGGAACGCCGGGAATTTTTTTCCCGATCACTCAGGGAAAGGATCCCTCCTCTCGAGCTAGGAGGCGTAAAACGGGCTCCTCTGGATGTGGGCGGGACTCTCGTGCTTCCTCTCGAGTGGAGACGGGTATGTCGGGGAACTTCTTGAGTTGCAGCAAGGGTGTGAAGGACCCTTTGGAAGTTCCAGAGTTTAGTTGTTGATTGGCCTCGAGACGCCTCAGCAGGAAAATGGGCCTCTATCTTGCCTGGAGGGGAGAACATCCTGGATTTTCTCGAGTTGTGGCAGGTGCTCTCGACTTACGATGGGGACCTCAGGGACCCGCTCTGGTGGCCTCAGGAAAGGCCAGTCCCCTTGCGAGTTGCTCGGGAGCCTCTCGTGATGTCTCTCCAGTCGATGCCTGGGCCTAAGACCTTGTGTGGAGTCGGTGCCGGAACCTGAGCATTCTTCTCAGTGCTGACTTGGATCTTGGGTACTACTGGAGACTCCC
>NW_017216475.1:0-13171 GCF_001704415.2 Capra hircus
TGGACTCCAGAAGTACGCCCCAAGTCCATGTCAGCACTGGGATGAATCCTCAGGTTCCGTTCAAGACTCCGCACAAGGTTTTATGGCCCGCATCGACAGAGGAACCCGCAGAGGCCCGAGAGGGCCCCCGAAAAACTCGCAAGGGGACTGGCCTTTCCTGAGGCCGCCAGAGCGGGTCCCTGAGGTCCCCGTCGTAAGTCCAGAGCACCTGCCGCAACTTGAGAAAATCCAGGAGGTTCTCCCCTCCAGGCGAGATGAGGCCCATTTCCGCTGAGGTGTCTCGAGGCTAATCACATCTAACATCTGGAACTTCCAAAGGGTCCTTCACACCCTTGCTGCAACTCAAGAAGTTCCCCGACATACCGGAATCCACTCGAGAGGAGCACGAGAGTCACGCCCATATCCAGAGAGCCCCGTTTCTGCCTCTAGCTCGAGAAGAGGGATCCTTCCCTGCGTGGTCGGAAAGAATTCCCGGCGTTCCCGTCGCATCTCAAGTGGAGGCCGCTCTTCACAGGAAAGGCGAGAGGAACTCCAGGGTCGTGCCACATTCCCAGAGTCCGCCAGATGTCTCAGTCCTTTCCAGGGAAACTTCTTTTCCCTGCACTGCCTCGACTTCAAGCCAAGGATCGACTCACACCACGGGTGGCACGTGCCGACAGCCCTGTGGGAAAGCCTAGTGGGAAAGCCTCGTGGGAAAGCCTCGAGGGAAAGCCCACAGATCCCTTGATCCACGCGATGGGAAGCGTGACACTGCTGCAACAGCTCTGGAGGAAAGCGACCGTGCATGCCCCCACTCGAGACGAGGACTGACTCCCCTGAGGAGATTCCAGAAGTACCCCAAGATCCATGTCAGCACTGGAGAGGAATCCTCAGGTTCCGGCACTGACTCCACACAAGGTCTTAGGGCCCTAGCATTCGACGGGAGTGGAATCCGAGAGGCCCGCGAGCTACCTGCATGGGGACTGGCCTTTCCTGAGGCCACCCAGAGCGGGTCCCTGAGGTCCCCGTCGTAAGTCGAGAACACCTGTCGCAACTCGAGAAAATCCAGGAGCTTCTCCCCTCCAGGCAAGATGAGGCCCATTTCCACTGAGGCGTCTCAAGGCTAATCAAATCTAACTTCTGGAACTTCCAAAGGGGCTTTCACACCCTTTGCCGCAACTCAAGAAGTTTCCCGGACATACCCGTCTCCACTCGAGAGGAAGCACGAGAGTCCCGCCCACATCCAGAGGAGCCCCGTTTCCGCCTCCTAGCTCGAGAGGAGGGATCCTTTCCCTGCGTGGTCGGGAATGAATTCCCGGCGTTTCCGACGCATCTCAAGAGGAGGCGCTCTCCACAGGTAAGGGGAGAGGAACTTCCGGGTCGTGTCACCATTCCCAGAGTCCCCCAGAGGTCTCAGTCCATTCCAGGGAAACCTGTTTTCCTTGCACTGCATCGACTTTCAAACCGAGGATTGACTCACACCAAGGCGGCACGTGGGACAGCCCTGTGGGAAAGCCTCGTGGGAAAACCTCCTGGGAAAGCCTCGAGGGAAAGCCACAGATTCCTTGATCCACGCGAAGGGAAATGCAAAACTGCTGCTACAGCTCGGGAGGAAAGCGCACGTGCATGCCCCCACTCGAGACGAGGACTGACTCACCTGGGGAGACTGCAAAAGTACCCCAAGATCCATGTCAGCACTGGAGAGGAATCCTCAGGTTCCGGCACCGATTCCCCACAAGGTCTTAGGACCCCGGCATCGACGGGAGAGGAATCCCGAGAGGCCCCCGAGCAACTCGCATGGGGACTGGCCTTTCCTGAGGCCACCAGAGCGGGTCCCTGAGGTCCCCGTCGTAAGTTGATAGCACCTGTCGCAACTCGAGAAAATCCAGGAGGTTCTCCCCTCCAGGCGAGATGAGGCCCATTTCTGCTGAGGCGTCTCCAGGCAAATCACACCTAACATCTCGAACTGCCAAAGGGTCCTTCTAACCCTTGCTGCAACTCAAGAAGTTCCCCGACATACCCGTCTCCAGTCGAGAGGAAGCACGATGGTCCCGCCCACATCCAGAGGAGCCCCGTTTCCGCCTCCTAGCTCGAGAGGAGGGATCCTTTCCATGCGTGGTCGGGAAAGAATTCCCGGTGTTCCCGTCGCATCTCAAGAGGAGGCGGTCTCCACAGGAAAGGCGAGAGGAACTCCAGGGTCGTGCCACCATTCCCAGAGTCCCCCAGATGTCTCAGTCCATTCCAGGCAAACCTGTTTTCCCTGCACTGTCTCGACTTTCAAGCCGAGGATCTACACACACCACGGTGGCACGTGGGACAGCCCTGAGGAAACCCTCGTGGGAAAGCCTCGTGGGAAAGCCTCGAGGGAAAGCCACTGATCCCTTGATCCACGCGATGGGAAGCGTGACACTGCTGCTACAGCTCGGGAGGAAAGCGCACGTGCATGCCCCCACTCGAGACGAGGACTGACTCCCCTGGAGAGACTCCAGAAGTACCCCAAGATCCATGTCAGCACTGGAGAGGAATCCTAAGGTTCCGGCACCCACTCCACACAAGATCTTAGGCCCCGGCATCGACGGGAGAGGAATCCCGAGAGGCCCGAGAGCTACTCCCGTGGGGACTGGCCTTTCCTGAGGCCACCAGAGCGGATCCCTGAGGTCCCGGTCGTAAGTCGAGAGCACCTGCCGCAACTCGAGAATATCCAGGAGGTTCTCCCCTCCAGGCGAGATGAGGCCCATTTCCACTGAGGCATCTCGAGTCTAATCACACCTAACCTCTGGAACTTCCAAAGGGTCCTTCACACCCCTTGCTGCAACTCAAGAAGTTCCCCGACATACCCGTCTCCACTCGAGAAGAAGCACGAGAGTCCCACCCACATCCACAGTAGCCCCATTTCCGCCTCCTAGCTGGAGAGGAGGGATCCTTTCCCTGCGTGTTCGGTCAAGAATTCCCAGCGTTTCCATCGCATCTCAAGAGGAGGCGTTTTCCACAGGAAAGGCGAGAGTAACTCCAGGGTCGTGCCACCATTCCCAGAGACAACCAGATGTCTCAGTCCATTCCAGGGAAACCTGTTTTCCCTGCACTGCGTCGACTTTCAAGCCGAGGATCGACTCACACCACGGTGGTACGTGGGACAGCCCTGTGGGACAGCCCTGTGGGAAAGCCTCGTGGGAAAGCCTCGTGGGAAAGCCTCGAGGGAAAGCCACAGATCCCTTGATCCACGCGAAGGGAAGCATGACACTGCTGCTACAGCTCGGAAGGAAAGCGCACGTGCATGCCCCCACTCGAGAGGAGGACTGACTCTACTGGGGAGACTCCAGAAGTCCCCCCAGATCCACGTCAGCACTGGAAAGGAATACTCAGGTTCCAGCACTAGCTCCACACAAGATCTTAGGCCCCGGCATCGACGGGAGAGGAATCCCGAGAGGCCCCCGAACAACTCGCATGGGGACTGGCCTTTCCAGAGGCCACCAGAGCGGGTCCCTGAGGTCCCCGTCGTAAGTCGAGAGCACCTGCCGCAACTCGAGAACATCCAGGAGTTTCTCCCCTCCAGGCGAGATGAGTGCCATTTCCGCTGAGGCATCTCGAGGCTAATCACACTTAACCTCTGGAGCTCCCAAAGCGACTTCCACACCCTTGCTGCAACTCAAGAAGATCGCCGACATACCCGTCTACACTCGAGAGGAAGCACGAGAGTCCCGCCCACATCCAGAGGAGCCCCGTTTCCGCCTCCTAGCTCGAGAGGAGGGATCCTTTCCCTGTGTGGTCGGGAAACAATTCCTGGCGTTTCCGTCGCATCTCAAGAGGAGGCGCTCTCCACAGGAAAGGCGAAAGGAACTCCAGGGTCGTTCCACATTCCCAGAGTCCCCAGGATGTCTCAGTCCATTCCAGGGAAACCTGCTTTCCCTGCACTGCCTCGGCTTTCAAGCGAAGATCGACTCACACCATGGTGGCACGTGGGACAGCCCTGTGGGAAAGCCTCGTTGGAAAGCCTCGAGGGAAAGCCACAGATCCCTTGATCCACGCGAAGGGAAGCGTGACACTGCTGCTACAGCTCGAGAGGAAAGCGCATGTGCATGCCCCCACTCGAGACGAGGACTGACTCCACTGGGGAGACTACAGAAGAACCCCAAGATCCATGTCAGAACTGGAGAGGAATGCTAAGGTTCCGGCACCGAGTCCACACAAGATCTAATGCCCCGGCATAGACGGGAGAGGAATCCCGAGAGGCCCCCGAGCAACTCGCATGGGGACTGGCCTTTCCTGAGGCCACCAGAGCGGGTCCCTGAGGTCCCCGTAGTAAGTCGAGAGCACCTGCTGCAACTCGAGAAAATCCAGGAGGTTCTCCCCTCCAGGCGAGATGAGGCCCATTTCTGCTGAGGCGTCTCGAGGCTAATCACACCTAACCTCTGGAACTTCCAAAGGGTTCTTCACACCCTTGCTGCAACTCAAGAAGTTCCCCGACATACCCGTCTCCACTTGAGAGGAAGCACAAGAGTCCCGGCCACATCCAGAGGAGCCCCGTTTCCGAGTCCTAGCCTGAGATGAGGGATCCTTTCCCTGCTTGGTCGGGAAAGAATTCCCGGTGTTCCCATCGCATCTCAAGAGGAGGCGCTCTCCACAGGAAAGGCGAGAGGAACTCCAGGGTCCTGACACCACTCCCAGAGACAACCAGGTGTCTCAGTCCATTCCAGGAAAACCTGTTTTCCCTGCACTGCATCGACTTTCAAGCCGAGGATCGACTCACACCACGGTGGCACGTGGGGCAACCCTGTGGGAAAGCCTCGTGGAAAGCCTCGTGGGAAAGCCTCGAGGGAAAGCCACAGATCCCTTGATCCACGCGAAGGGAAGCGTACACTGCTGCTACAGCTCGGGAGGAAAGCGCACGTGCATGCCCCCACTCGAGACGAGGACTGAGTCTCCTGGGGAGACTCCAGTAGTACCCCAAGATCCATGTCCGCACTGGAGAGGAATCCTCAGGTTCTGGCACCGACTCCACACGAGGTCTTAGGCCGCAGCATCGAAGGAAAAGGAATCGCAAGAGTCCCCCGAGCAACTCCCATGGGGAATGGCCTTTCCTGAGGCCACCAGAGCGGGTCCCTGAGGTCCCCGTCGAAAGTCGAGAGCACCTGCCGCAACTCGAGAACATCCAGGAGGTTCTCCCCTCCAGGCGAGATGAGTGCCATTTCCGCTGAGGCATCTCGAGGCTAATCACACCTAACCTCTGGAGCTCCCAAAGCGACTTCACACCCTTGCTGCAACTCAAGAAGTTCCCCGACATACCCGTCTACACTCGAGAGGAAGCACGAGAGTCCCGCCCACATCCAGAGGAGCCCCGTTTCCGCCTCCTAGCTCGAGAGGAGGGATCCTTTCCCTGCGTCGTCGGGAAAGAATTCCTGGCGTTTCCGTCGCATTTCAAGAGGAGGCGCCCTCCACAGGAAAGGCGAGAGGAACTCCAGGGTCGTTCCGCATTCCCAGAGTCCCCAGGATGTCTCAGTCCATTCCAGGGAAACCTGCTTTCCCTGCACTGCCTCGACTTTCAAGCGAAGATCGACTCACACCATGGTGGCACGTGGGACAGCCCTGTGGGAAAGCCTCGTTGGAAAGCCTCGAGGGAAAGCCACAGATCCCTTGATCCACGCGAAGGGAAGCGTGACACTGCTGCTACAGCTCGGGAGGAAAGCGCACGTGCATGCCCCCACTCGAGACGAGGACTGACTCCCCTGGGGAGACTCCAGAAGTAACCCAGGATCCATGTCTGCACTGGAGAGGAATGCTCAGGTTCCGGCACCGACTCCATACAAGATCTTTGGCCCTGGCATCGACGAGAGAGGAATCCCGAGAGGCCCCCAAGCAAC
Source organism: Capra hircus (assembly GCF_001704415.2). Classification (NCBI taxonomy): domain Eukaryota; kingdom Metazoa; phylum Chordata; class Mammalia; order Artiodactyla; family Bovidae; genus Capra; species Capra hircus. The sequence continues at coordinate 5,838 of NW_017216475.1, forward strand.
TCGCATGGGGACTGGCCTTTCCTGAGGTCACCAGAGCGGGTCCCTGAGGTCCTCATCGTAAGTCGAGAGCACCTGCTGCAACTCGATAAATCCAGGAGGTTCTCCCCTCCAGGCGAGAAGAGGCCCATTTCCGCTGAGGCGTCTCGAGGCTAATCACACCTAACCTCTGGAGCTTCCAAAAGGTCCTTCGCACCCTTGATGCAACTCAGGAAGTTCCCCGACATAACCGTCTCCACTTGAGAGAAAGCTCGAGCCTCCCGCCGACATCCAGAGGAGCCCCGTTTCCGCCTCCTAGCTCGAGAGGAGGGATCCTTTCCCTGCGTGTTCGGGAAAGAACTCCCGGCGTTTCCATCGCATCTCAAGAGGAGGCGCTCTCCACAGGAAAGGCGAGAGGAACTCCAGGGTCGAGCCACCATACACAGAGTCCCCCAGATGTCTCAGTCCATTCCAGGGAAACCAGTTTTCCCTGCACTGCCTCGACTTTCAAGCCGAGGATCGACTCACACCACGGTGGCACGTGGGACAGCCCTGTGGGAAAGCCTCGTGGGAAAGCCTCCTGCAAAAACCTCGATGAAAGCCACAGATTTCTTTATCCACGCGAAGGGAAGCATGACACTGCTGCTACAGCTCGGGAGGAAAGTGCACGTGCATGACCTTAGTCGAGACGAGGACTGAATCCCCGGTGGAGACTCCAGAAGTACCCCAAGATCCTTGTCAGCACTGGAGAGGAATCCTCAGGTTCCGGCACCGTCTCCACACAACGTCTTAGGCCCCGGCATCAACGGGAGAGGAATCCCGAAGGGCCCCCTAGCAACTCGCATGGGGACTGGCCTTTCCTGAGGCCACCAGACCAGGTCCCTGAGGTCCTCGTCTTAAGTCGAGAGCACCTGTGGCAACTCTAGAAAATCCAGGAGATTCTCCCCTCCAGGCGAGATGAAGCCCATTTCCGCGGAGGCGTCTCGAGGCTAATCAACCTGGCCTCTGGAACTTCCAAAGGGTCCTTCACACCCTTGCTGCAACTCAAGAAGTTCCCCGACGTACCCCTCTCCACTCGAGAGGAAGCACGAGAGTCCTGCCCACATCCAGAGAAGCCCCGTTTCCGCCTCATAGATCGAGAGGTGGAATCCTTTCCCTGCGTTGTCGGGAAAGAATTCCCGGCGTTCCGGTCGCATCTCAAGAGGAGGCGGTCTCCACAGGAAACACGAGGGGATCTCCAGGGTCGTGACACCATTCCCTGAGTGCCAGAGATTTCTCAGTCCATTCCAGGGAAACCCTGTTTTCCCTGCACTGCCTCGACTTTCAAGCCGAGGATCCACTCACACCACGGTGGCATGTGGGACAGCCCTGTGTGAAAGCCTCGTGGGAAAGCCTCGTGGGAAAGCCTCGAGGAAAAGCCACAGATCCCTTGATCCACGCAAAGGGAAGTGTGACACTGCTGCTACAGCTCGGGAGGAAAGCGCACGTGCATGCCCCCACTCGAGACGAGGACTGACTCCCCTGGGGAGACTCCAGAAGTACCCCAAGACCATGTCAGCACTGGAGAGGAATCCTCAGGTTCCGGCACGGACTCCACAAAGATCTTAGGCCCCGTCATTGACGGGAGAGGAATCCCGAAAGGCCCCGGAGCAACTCGCATGGGGACTGGCCTTTCCTGAGGCCACCAGAGCGGGTCCCTGAGGTCCCCATTGTAAGTCGAGAGCACCTGCCGCACCTCGAGAAAATCCAGGAGGTTCTCCCTTCCAGGCGAGATTAGGCCCATTTCTGCTGAGGCATCTCGAGGCTAATCACACCTAACTTCTTGACTTTCCAAAGGGTCCTTCACACCCTTGCTGCAAATCAAGAAGTTCCCCAATATACCCGTCTCTACTGGAGAGGAAGCACGAGAGTCCCGCCCTCATCCAGAGGAGCCCCGTTTCCGCCTCATAGCTCGAGAGCAGGGATATTTCCCTGCGTGGTCGGGAAAGAAATCCCGGCGTTCCCGTCGCATCTCAAGAGGAGGTGCTCTCCACAGGAAAGGCGAGAGGAACTCCAGGGTCGTGCCACCATTCCCAGAGTCCCCCAGATGTCTCAGTCCATTCCAGGGAAACTTGTTTTCCCGGCACTGCCTCGACTTTCAAGCCGAGGATCGACTCACACCAAGGTGGCACGTGGGACAGCCCTGTGGGAAAGCCTCGAGGGAAAGCCTCGTGGGAAAGCCTCGAGGGAAAGTTGCAGATCCCTTGATCCACGCGAAGGGAAGCATGACACTGCTGCTACATCTCGGGTGGAAAGCGCACGTGCATGCCCCCACTTGAGACGAGGACTGACTCCCCTGGGGCGACTCCAGCCGTACCCCAAGATCCATGTCAGCACTGGAGAGGAATCCTCAGGTTCCGGCACCTACTCCACACAAGGTCTTAGGCCCCGGCATTGACGAGAGAGGAATACGGAGAGGCCCCAGAGCAACTCGCTTGGGGACTGGCCATTCCTGAGGCCACCGGAGCGGGTCCGTGAGGTCCCCGTCGTAAGTCGAGAGCACCTGCCACAACTCGAGAAAATCCAGGAGGTTCTCCCCTCCAGGCGAGATGAGGCCCATTTCCCCTGAGGCATCTCGAGGCTAATCACACCTAACGTCTGGAACTTACAAAGGGTCTTTCACACCCTTGCTGCAACTCAAGAAGTTCCCCGACATACCCGTCTCCACTCGAGAGGAATCACGAGAGTCCCGCCCTCATCCAGAGGAGCCCCGTTTCCGCCTCCTAGCTCGAGAGGAGGGATCCTTTCCCTGCGTGTTCGGGAAAGAACTCCCGGCGTTTCCATCGCATCTCAAGAGGAGGCGCTCTCCACAGGAAAGGCGAGAGGAACTCCAGGGTCGAGCCACCATACACAGAGTCCCCCAGATGTCTCAGTCCATTCCAGGGAAACCAGTTTTCCCTGCACTGCCTCGACTTTCAAGCCGAGGATCGACTCACACCACGGTGGCACGTGGGACAGCCCTGTGGGAAAGCCTCGTGGGAAAGCCTCCTGCAAAAACCTCGATGAAAGCCACAGATTTCTTTATCCACGCGAAGGGAAGCATGACACTGCTGCTACAGCTCGGGAGGAAAGTGCACGTGCATGACCTTAGTCGAGACGAGGACTGAATCCCCGGTGGAGACTCCAGAAGTACCCCAAGATCCTTGTCAGCACTGGAGAGGAATCCTCAGGTTCCGGCACCGTCTCCACACAACGTCTTAGGCCCCGGCATCAACGGGAGAGGAATCCCGAAGGGCCCCCTAGCAACTCGCATGGGGACTGGCCTTTCCTGAGGCCACCAGACCAGGTCCCTGAGGTCCTCGTCTTAAGTCGAGAGCACCTGTGGCAACTCTAGAAAATCCAGGAGATTCTCCCCTCCAGGCGAGATGAAGCCCATTTCCGCGGAGGCGTCTCGAGGCTAATCAACCTGGCCTCTGGAACTTCCAAAGGGTCCTTCACACCCTTGCTGCAACTCAAGAAGTTCCCCGACGTACCCCTCTCCACTCGAGAGGAAGCACGAGAGTCCTGCCCACATCCAGAGAAGCCCCGTTTCCGCCTCATAGATCGAGAGGTGGAATCCTTTCCCTGCGTTGTCGGGAAAGAATTCCCGGCGTTCCGGTCGCATCTCAAGAGGAGGCGGTCTCCACAGGAAACACGAGGGGATCTCCAGGGTCGTGACACCATTCCCTGAGTGCCAGAGATTTCTCAGTCCATTCCAGGGAAACCTGTTTTCCCTGCACTGCCTCGACTTTCAAGCCGAGGATCCACTCACACCACGGTGGCATGTGGGACAGCCCTGTGTGAAAGCCTCGTGGGAAAGCCTCGTGGGAAAGCCTCGAGGAAAAGCCACAGATCCCTTGATCCACGCAAAGGGAAGTGTGACACTGCTGCTACAGCTCGGGAGGAAAGCGCACGTGCATGCCCCCACTCGAGACGAGGACTGACTCCCCTGGGGAGACTCCAGAAGTACCCCAAGACCATGTCAGCACTGGAGAGGAATCCTCAGGTTCCGGCACGGACTCCACAAAGATTTTAGGCCCCGTCATTGACGGGAGAGGAATCCCGAAAGGCCCCGGAGCAACTCGCATGGGGACTGGCCTTTCCTGAGGCCACCAGAGCGGGTCCCTGAGGTCCCCATTGTAAGTCGAGAGCACCTGCCGCACCTCGAGAAAATCCAGGAGGTTCTCCCTTCCAGGCGAGATTAGGCCCATTTCTGCTGAGGCATCTCGAGGCTAATCACACCTAACTTCTTGACTTTCCAAAGGGTCCTTCACACCCTTGCTGCAAATCAAGAAGTTCCCCAATATACCCGTCTCTACTGGAGAGGAAGCACGAGAGTCCCGCCCTCATCCAGAGCAGCCCCGTTTCCGCCTCATAGCTCGAGAGCAGGGATATTTCCCTGCGTGGTCGGGAAAGAAATCCCGGCGTTCCCGTCGCATCTCAAGAGGAGGTGCTCTCCACAGGAAAGGCGAGAGGAACTCCAGGGTCGTGCCACCATTCCCAGAGTCCCCCAGATGTCTCAGTCCATTCCAGGGAAACTTGTTTTCCCGGCACTGCCTCGACTTTCAAGCCGAGGATCGACTCACACCAAGGTGGCACGTGGGACAGCCCTGTGGGAAAGCCTCGAGGGAAAGCCTCGTGGGAAAGCCTCGAGGGAAAGTTGCAGATCCCTTGATCCACGCGAAGGGAAGCATGACACTGCTGCTACATCTCGGGTGGAAAGCGCACGTGCATGCCCCCACTTGAGACGAGGACTGACTCCCCTGGGGCGACTCCAGCCGTACCCCAAGATCCATGTCAGCACTGGAGAGGAATCCTCAGGTTCCGGCACCTACTCCACACAAGGTCTTAGGCCCCGGCATTGACGAGAGAGGAATACGGAGAGGCCCCAGAGCAACTCGCTTGGGGACTGGCCATTCCTGAGGCCACCGGAGCGGGTCCGTGAGGTCCCCGTCGTAAGTCGAGAGCACCTGCCACAACTCGAGAAAATCCAGGAGGTTCTCCCCTCCAGGCGAGATGAGGCCCATTTCCCCTGAGGCATCTCGAGGCTAATCACACCTAACGTCTGGAACTTACAAAGGGTCTTTCACACCCTTGCTGCAACTCAAGAAGTTCCCCGACATACCCGTCTCCACTCGAGAGGAATCACGAGAGTCCCGCCCTCATCCAGAGGAGCCCCGTTTCCGCCTCCTAGCTCGAGAGGAGGGATCCTTCCCTGCGTGGTCGGGAAAGAATTCCCGGCATTTCCGTCGCATCTCAAGAGGAGGCGCCCTGCACAGGAAAGGCAAGAGGAACTCCACGGTCGTGCCACCATTCCCAGAGTCCCCCAGATGTCTCAGTCCATTCCAGGGAAACCTGTTTTCCCTGCACTGCCTCGACTTTCAAGCCGAGGATCGACTCACACCACGGTGGCACGTGGGCAGCCTTGTGGGAAAGCCTCGTGGGAAAGCATCGTGGGAAAGCCTCGAGGGAAAGCCACAGATCCCTTGATCCACGCGAAGGGAAGCGTGACACTGCTGCTACAGCAGGGGAGGAAAGCGCACGTGCATGCCCCCACTCGAGACGAGGACTGATTCCACAGGGGAGACTCAGGAAGTACCCCAAGATCCATGTCAACACTGGAGAGGAATCCTCAGGTTCCGGCACCGACTCCACACAAGGTCTTAGGCGGCGGCATCGATGGGAGAGGAATACCGAGAGGCCTCCGAGCAACTCGCATGGGGACTGGCCTTTCCTGAGGCCACCAGATCATGTTCCTGAGGTTCCCGTCATAAGTCGAGAGCACCTGCCGCAACTCGAGAAAATCCAGGAGGTTCTCCCCTCCAGGCGAGATGAGGCCCATTTCCGCTGAGGCGTCCTGAGGCTAATCACACCTGACCTCTGGAACTTCCAAAGGATCCTTCACACCTTTGCTGCAACTCAAGAAGTTCCCTGACATACCCGTCTCCACTCGAGAGGAAGCACGAGAGTCCCGACCACATCCAGAGGAGCCCCGTTTCCACCTCCTAGCTCGAGAGGAGGGTTCCTTTCCCTGCGTGTTCAGGAAAGAATTCCTGGCCTTCCCATCGCAGCTCAAGAGGGGGCGCTCTCTAGAGGAAAGGCGAGAGGAACTACAGGGTTGTGCCACGATTCCCAGAGTCCCCCAGATGTCTCAGTCCACTCCAGGGAAACGTGTTTTCCTTTCACTGCCTCGACTTTCAAGCCGAGGAATGACTCACACCACGGTGGCACGTTGGACAGCCATTTGGGAAAGCCTCGTGGGAAAGCCTCGTGGGGAAAGACTCGGGGGGAAAGCCACAGATTCCTTCATCCACGCGAAGGGAAGCGTGACACTACAGCTACAGCTCGGGAGGAAAGCGCACGTGCATGCCCCAACTCGAGACGAGGACTGACTCCTTAGGGAGACTCCAAAAGTACCCCAGGAACCATGTCAGCAAGTGGAGTGGAATCCTCCGGTTCCTGCACCGACTCTACACAAGGTCTTAGGCCCCAGCATCGACGGGAGAGGAATCCCCGAGAAGCCCCATGCAACTAGCATGGGGACTGGCCTTTCCTGGGCCTTTCCTGAGGCCACCAGAGCGGGTCCCTGAGGTCCCAGTCGTAAGTGGAGAGCACCTGCCGCAACTCGAGAATATCCATTAGGTTCTCCCCTCCAGGCGAGATGAGGTCCTTTTCCGATGAGGCTCCTCAAGGCTAATCACAATTAAACGCTGGAATTTCCCACGGGTCCTTCACACCCTTGCTGGCAACTCAAGAAGTTCCCCGTCATACCCGACTCCACTCGAGAAGAAGGACGAGAGTCCCGCCCACATACAGAGGAGCCCCGTTTCCGCCTCATAGCTCTAAGAGGAGGGATCCTTTCCTTGCGTGGTCTGGAAAGTATACCCGGCGTTTCCGTCGCATCTCAAGAGGAGGCGCTCTCCACTTGAAACGGGAGAGGAACTCCAGGTTCGTGCCACCAGTTCCCACACTCCCCGAGATGTCTCATTCCATTCCACGGAAACCTTTTTTCCTGCACTGCCTCGACTTTCAAGCTGAGGATCGACTCACACCACGGTGCATGTGGGACAGCCCTGTGAAAGCTCGTGAGAAAGTCTCCTGAGAAAGCCTCGAGGGAAAGCCAAAGATCCCATGATCACGCGAAGGAAGCGTGACACTGCTGCTACAGCTCGGGAGGAAAACCCACGTGCATATCCCCACTCGCGAAGAGGAATGACTCCCCTGGGAGACTCCAGAGGTACCATGATCCATGTCAGCACTGGAGAGGAATCTCAGGATCCGGCACAGACTCCACACAAGGTCCCAGGGCCCGGCGGCATCGGCGGGAGAGGAATCCCGAA
>NW_017216476.1:0-13170 GCF_001704415.2 Capra hircus
GGTGCCGGAACCTTACAGTTCCTTCTCCAGTGCTGACATGGATCTTGGGGTACTTCTGGAGTCTCCCAGTGGAGTCAGTCCTCGTCTCGAGTGGGGCATGCACGTGCGCTTTCCCTCCGAGCTGTAGCAGCAGTGTCACGCTTCCCTTCGCGTGGATCAAGGGATCTGTGGCTTTCCTCGGGCTTCCACGAGGCTTTCCACGAGGCTTTCCCACAGGGCTGTCCCACGTGCCACCGTGGTGTGAGTCGATCCTCGGCTTGAAAGTCGAGGCAGTGCAGGGAAAGCAGGTTTCCCTGGAATGGACTGAGACATCCTGGGGACTCTGGGAATGGTGGCACGACCCTGGAGTTCCTCTCGCCTTTCCTGTGGAGAGCGCCTCCTCTTGAGATGCGACGGGAAACGCCAGGAATTGTTTCCCGACCACGCAGGGAAAGGATCCCTCCTCTCGAGCTAGGAGGCGGAAACGGTGCTCCTCTGGATGTGGGCGGGACTCTCGTGCTTCCTCTCGAGTGTAGACGGGTATGTCGGGGATCTTCTTGAGTTGCAGCAAGGGTGTGAAGTCGCTTTGGGAGCTCCAGAGGTTAGGTGTGATTAGCCTCGAGATGCCTCAGCGGAAATGGCACTCATCTCGCCTGGAGGGGAGAACCTCCTGGATGTTCTGGAGTTGCGGCAGGTGCTCTCGACTTACGACGGGGACCTCAGGGACCCACTCTGGTGGGCTCTGGAAAGGCCAGTCCCCATGCGAGTTGTTCGGGGGCCTCTCGGGATTCCTCTCCCGTCGATGCCGGGGCCTAAGATCTTGTGTGGAGCCGGTGCCGGAACCTGAGTATTCCTCTCCAGTGCTGACGTGGATCTGGGGGGACTTCTGGAGTCTCCCCAGTAGAGTCAGTCCTCCTCTCGAGTGGGGGCATGCACGTGCGCTTTCCTTCCGAGCTGTAGCAGCAGTGTCATGCTTCCCTTCGCGTGGATCAAGGGATCTGTGGCTTTCCCTCGAGGCTTTCCCACGAGGCTTTCCCACGAGGCTTTCCCACAGGGCTGTCCCACGTGTCACCGTGTTGTGAGTCGATCCTCGGCTTAAAAGTCGACGCAGTGCAGGGAAAACAGGTTTCCCTGGAATGGACTGAGACATCTGGGGGACTCTGGGAATGGTGGCATGACCCTGGAGTTCCTCTCGCCTTTCCTGTGGAGAGCGCCTCCTCTTGGAATGCGACGGGAGGGCCGGGAATTCTTTCCCGACCACGCAGGGAAAGGATCCCTCCTCTATAGCTAGGAGGCGGAAACGGGGCTCCTCTGGATGTGGGCGGGACTCTCGTGCTTCGTCTCGAGTGGAGACGGGTATGTCGGGGAACTTCTTGAGTTGCAGTAAGGGTGTGAAGGACCCGTTGGAAGTTCCAGAGGTTAGGTGTGACTAGCCTCGAGACGCCTCAGCGGAAATGGGCCTCATCTCGCCTGGAGGGGAGAACCTCCTGGATTTTCTCGAGTTGCGGCAGGTGCTCTCGACTTACGACGGGGACCTCAGGAATCCGCTCTGGTGGCCTCAGGAAAGGCCATTCCCCATGCGAGTTGCTCGGGGGCCTCTCGGGATTCCTCTCCCGTCGATACTGGGGCCTAAGACCTTGTGTGGAGTCAGTTCCGGAACCTGAGGATTCCTCTCCAGTGCTGACATGGATCTTGGGGTACTTCTGGAGTCTCCCCAGGGGAGTCAGTCCTCGTCTCGAGTGGGGGCATGCACGTGCGCTTTCCTCCCGAGCTGTAGCAGCGGTGTCGCGCTTCCCTTCAAGTGGATCAAGGGATCTGTGGATTTCCCTCGAGGCTTTCCCACGAGGCTTTCCCAGGAGGCTTTCCCACGAGGCTTTCCCACAGGGCAGTCCCACGTGCCACCGTGGTGTGAGTCGATCCTCGACTTGAAAGTCGACGCAGTGCAGGGAAAATAGGTTTTCCTGGAATCGACAGAGACATCTGGGGGACTCTGGGAATGGTGGCATGACCCTGGAGTTCCTCTCGCCTTTCCTGTGGTGAGCGCCTCCTCTTGAGATGCGACGGGAACGCCGGGAATTCTTTCCCGACCACGCAGGGAAATGATCCCTCCTCTCGAGCTAGGAGGCGGAAACGGGGCTCCTCTGGATGTGGGCGGGACTCTCATGCTTCGTCTCGAGTGGAGACGGGTATGTCGGGGAACTTCTTGAGTTGCGGCAAGGGTGTGAAGGACCCGTTGGAAGTTCCAGAGGTTAGGTGTGACTAGCCTCGAGACGCCTCAGCGGAAATGGGCCTCATCTCGCCTGGAGGAGAGAACCTCCTGGATTTTCTCGAGTTGCGGCAGGTGCTCTCGACTTACGACGGGGACCTCAGGGACCCGCTCTGGTGGCCTCAGGAAAGGCCAGTCCCCATGCGAGTTGCTCGGGGGCCTCTCGGGATTCCTCTCCCATCGATGCTGGGGCCTAAGACCTTGTGTGGAGTCAGTTCCGGAACCTGAGGATTCCTCTCCAGTGCTGACATGGATCTTGGGGTACTTCTGGAGTCTCCCCAGGGGAGTCAGTCCTCTACTCGAGTGGGGGCATCCACGTGCGCTTTCACCCGAGCTGTAGCAGGGGTCTCCCGCTTCCCTTCGCGTGGATCAAGGGATCCGTGGCTTTCCATCGAGGCTTTCCCACGAGGCTTTCCCACGAGTCTTAACCACAGGGCTGTCCCACGTGTCATCATGCTGTGGGTCGATCCTCGGCTTGAAATTCGAGGCAGTGCAGGGAAAACAGGTTTCCCTGGAATGGACCTAGACATCTGGGGGACTCTGGGAATGGTGGCACGACCCTGGAGTTCCTCTCGCCTTTCCTGTGGAGCCCACCTCCTCTTGAGATGCGAGGAGAACGCCGGGAATTCTTTCCCGAACACGCAGGGAAAGGATCCCTCCTCTCAAGCTATGAGGCGGAAACGGGGCCCCTCTGGATGTTTACGGTACTCTCGTGCTTCCTCTCGAGTGGAGACGGGTATGTCGGGGAACTTCTTGAGTTGCAGCAAGGGTGTAAAAGAACCTTTGGAGTTCCAGAGGTTAGGTGTGATTAGCCTCGAGACGCCTCAGCAGAAATGGGCCTCATCACACCTGGAGGGGAGAACCTCCTGGATTTTCTCGAGTTGCGGCAGGTGCTCTCGACTTACGACGGGGACCTCAGGGACCCGCTCTGGTGGCCTCAGGAAAGGCCAGTCCCCATGCGAGTTGCTCCGGGTCTCTCGGGATTCCTCTCCCGTCGATGAAGGGGCCTAAGACCTTTTGTGGAGTCGTTGCCGGAACGTGAGGATTCCTCTCCAGTGCTGACATGGATCTTGGAGTACTTCTGGAGTCTCCCCAGGGGAGTCAGTCCTCGTCTCGAGTGGGGGCAGGCACGTGCGCTTTCCTCCCGAGCTGTAGCAGCAGTGTCACGCTTCCCTTCGCGTGGATCAAGGGATCTGTGGCTTTCCCACGAGGCTTTCCCACAGGGCTGTCCCACGTGCCACCGTGGTGTGAGTCGATCCTCGGCTTGAAAGTCGAGACAGTGCAGGGAAAACAGGTTTCCCTGGAATGGACTGAGACATGTGGGGGATTCTGGGAATGGTGGCACGACCCTGGAGTTCCTCTCGCCTTTCCTGTGGAGAGCTGCCTCCTCTTGAAATGCGCCGGGAACGCCGGGAATTCTTTCCCGACCACGCAGGGAAAGGATCCCTCCTCTGGATCTATCAGGCGGAAACGGGGCTCCTCTGGATGTGGGCGGGACTCTCGTGCTTCCTCTCGAGTCGAGACGGGTATGTCGGGGAACTTCTTGAGTTGCAGCAAGGGTGTGAAGGACCCTTTGGAAGTTCCAGATGTTAGGTGTGATTAGCCTCGAGACGCCTCAGCGGAAATGGGCCTCATCTCGCCTGGAGGGGAGAACCTCCTGGATTTTCTCGAGTTGCGGCAGGTGCTCTCCACTTACGACGGGGACCTCAGGGACCTGCTCTGGTGGCCTCAGGAAAGGCCAATCCCCATGCGAGTTGCTCAGGGGCCTCTCGGGATTCCTCTCCCGTCGATGCCGGGGCGTAAGACCATGTGTGGGGTTGGTGTCAGAACCTGAGGGTTCCTCTCCAGTGCTGACATGGATCTTGGGGTACTTCTGGAGTCTCCCCAGGGGACTCAGTCCTCGTCTCGAGTGAGGGCGTGCACGTGCTCTTTCCTCCCGAGCTGTAGCAGCACTGTCACGCTTCCCTTCGCGTGGATCAAGGCATCAGGTGCTTTCCCTCGAGGCTTTCCCACGAGGCTTTCCCACGAGGCTTTCCCACAGGACTGTCCCACGTGCCACCGTGGTGTGAGTCGATCCACGGCTTGAAAGTCGAGGCAGTCTAGGGAAAACAGGTTTCCCTGGAATGGACTGAGACATCTGGGGGACTCTGCGAATGTGGCACGACCCTGGAGTTCCTCTCGCCTTTCCTGTGGAGAGCGCCTCCTCTTGACTTGCGACGGGAATGCCGGGAATTCTATCCCGAACACGCCGGGAAAGGATCCCTCCTCTCGAGCTAGGAGGCGGAAACGGGGCTCCTCTGGATGTGGGCGGGACTCTCGTGCTTCCTCTCGAGTGGAGACGGGTATGTCAGGGAACTTCTTGAGTTGCAGCAAGGGTATGAAGGACCCTTTGGAAGTTCCAGAGGTTAGATGTGATTAGCCTCAAGATGCCTCAGCGGAAATGGGCCTCATCTCGCCTGGAGGGGAGAACCTCCTGGATTTTCTCGAGTTGCGGCAGGTGCTCTCGACTTACGAAGGGAACCTGATGGACCCGCGCTGGTGGCCTCATGAAAGGCCAGTCCCCATGGGAGTTGCTCGGGGGCCTCTCGGGATTCCTCTTCCCTCGATGCCGGGGCCTAAGATCGTGTGTGGAGTCGGTGCTGGAACCTGAGGATTCCTCTCCAGTGCTGACATGGATCTTGGGGTACTTCTGGAGTCTCCCAGGGGAGTCAGTCCTCGTCTCGAGTGGGGGCATGCACGTGCGCTCCCGAGCTGTAGCAGGAGTGTCACGCTTCCCTTCTTGTGGATCAAGGGTTCAGGGGTTTACCTCGAGGCTTTCCCATGAGGCTTTCCCACGAGGCTTTCCCACAGGGCTGTCTCACGTGCCACCATTGTATGAGTCGATCCTCGGCTTGAAAGTCGAGGCAGTGCAGGGAAAACTGGTTTCCCTGGCTTGGACTGAGCATCTGGGGGACTCTGGGAATGGTAGCACGACCCTGGAGTTCCTCTCGCCTTTCCTGTGGAGAGCGCCTCCTCTTGAGATGCGACGGGAACGCCAGGAATACTTACCCGACCACGTATGGAAAGGATCCCTCCTCTGGAACTATGAGGCGGAAACGGGGCTCCTCTGGATGTGGGCGGGACTCTCGTGCTTCCTCTCGAGGGGAAACGGGTATGTCGAGGAACTTCTTGAGTTGCAGCAAGGGTGTGAAAGACACTTAGGAAGTTCCAGAGGTTAGGTGTGATTAGTCTCGAGACGCCTCAGCACAAATGGGCCTCATGTCGCCTGAAGGGGAGAACCTCCTGAATTTTCTCGAGTTGCGGCAGGTGCTGTGGACTTAAGACGGGGTCCTCAGGGACCCGCTCTGGTGGCCTCAGGAAAGGCCAGTCACCATGCGAGTTGCTCGGGGGCCTCTCGGGATTCCTCTCCCGTCGATGCCGGCGCCTTATACCTTGTGTGGAGTCGGTGCCGGAACCTGAGAAAACCTCTCCAGTGCTTACATGGACCTTGGGGTACTTCTGGAGTCTCCCAGGTGAGTCAGTCCTCGTCTCTAGTGGATGCATGCACGTGCAATTTCCTCCAGAGCTGTAGCATCAGTGTCACCCTTCCCTTCGCGTGGATCCAGGAATCTGTGGCTTTCCGTGGAGGCTTTCTCACGAGGCTTTGCCACGAGGCTTTCCCACGACGTTTACCCACTGGGCTGTCTCACGTGCCACCGTGTTGTGAGTCGTCCTTGGCTTGAAAGTCGAGGCAGTGCTGGGAAACTGGTTTCCCTGTTATGGACTGAGCATCTGGGGGACTCTGGGAATGGTGGCACGACCCTGGAGTTCCTCTCGCCTTTCCTGTGGAGAGCGCCTCCTCTTGAGATTCGACGGGAACACCGGGAATTCTTTCCCGACCACGCAGGGAAAGGATCCCTCCTCTCGAGCTAGGAGGCAGAAACGGGGCTCCTCTGGATGTGCCCGGGACTCTCGTGCTTCCTCTCGAGTGGAGACGGGTATGTCGGGGAACTTCTTGAGTTGCAGCAAGGGTGTGAAGGACCCTTTGGAAGTTCCAGATGTTAGGTGTGATTAGCCTCGAGACGCCTCAGCGGAAATGGGCCTCATCTCGCCTGGAGGGGAGAACCTCCTGGATTTTCTCGAGTTGCGGCAGGTGCTCTCCACTTACGACGGGGACCTCAGGGACCTGCTCTGGTGGCCTCAGGAAAGGCCAATCCCCATGCGAGTTGCTCAGGGGCCTCTCGGGATTCCTCTCCCGTCGATGCCGGGGCATAAGACCATGTGTGGGGTTGGTGTCAGAACCTGAGGGTTCCTCTCCAGTGCTGACATGGATCTTGGGGTACTTCTGGAGTCTCCCCAGGGGACTCAGTCCTCGTCTCGAGTGGGGGCGTGCACGTGCTCTTTCCTCCCGAGCTGTAGCAGCAGTGTCACGCTTCCCTTCGCGTGGATCAAGGCATCAGGTGCTTTCCCTCGAGGCTTTCCCACGAGGCTTTCCCACGAGGCTTTCCCACAGGACTGTCCCACGTGCCACCGTGGTGTGAGTCGATCCACGGCTTGAAAGTCGAGGAAGTCTAGGGAAAACAGGTTTCCCTGGAATGGACTGAGACATCTGGGGGACTCTGCGAATGTGGCACGACCCTGGAGTTCCTCTCGCCTTTCCTGTGGAGAGCGCCTCCTCTTGACTTGCGACGGGAATGCCGGGAATTCTATCCCGAACACGCCGGGAAAGGATCCCTCCTCTCGAGCTAGGAGGCGGAAACGGGGCTCCTCTGGATGTGGGCGGGACTCTCGTGCTTCCTCTCGAGTGGAGACGGGTATGTCAGGGAACTTCTTGAGTTGCAGCAAGGGTATGAAGGACCCTTTGGAAGTTCCAGAGGTTAGATGTGATTAGCCTCAAGACGCCTCAGCGGAAATGGGCCTCATCTCGCCTGGAGGGGAGAACCTCCTGGATTTTCTCGAGTTGCGGCAGGTGCTCTCGACTTACGACGGGAACCTCAGGGACAGGCTCTGGTGGCCTCGGGACAGGCCAGTCGCCATGCGAGTTGCTCGGGAGCCTCTCGGGATTCCTCTCCCGTCGATGCCGGGGCCTAAGACCTCGTGTGGAGTCGGTGCCGGAACCTGAGGATTCCTCTCCAGTGCTGACATGGATCTTGGGGTACTTCTGGAGTCTCCCCAGGGGAGTCAGTCCTCGTCTCGAGTGGGGGCATGCAAGTGCGCTTTCCTCAAGAGCTGTAGCAGCAGTGTCACGCTTCCCTTCGCGTGCATCAAGGGATATGTGGCTTTCCCTCGAGGCTATCCCAGGAGGCTTTCCCATGAGGCTTTCCCACAGGGCTGTCCCACGTGCCACCGTGGTGTGAGTCGATCCTCGGCTTGAAAGTCAGAGGCAGTGCAGGGAAAACAGTTTTCCCTGGAATGGACTGAGACATCTGGGGCACTCTGGGAATGGTGGCACGACCCTGGAGTTCCTCTCGCCTTTCCTGTGGAGAGCGCCTCCTCTTGAGAAGCGACGGGAACGCTGGGAATTCTTTCCCGACCACGCAGGGAAAGGATCCCTCCTCTCGAGCTAGGAGGCGGAAACGGGGCTCCTCTGGATGTGGGCGGGACTCTCGTGCTTCCTCTCGAGTGGTAAACGGGTATGTCGGGGAACTTCTTGAGTTGCAGCAAGGGTGTGAAGGACCCTTTGGAAGATCCAGACGTTAGATGTGATTAGCCTTGAGACGCCTCAGCGGAAATGGGCCTCATCTCGCCTGGAGGGGAGAACCTCCTGGATTTTCTCTAGTTGCGGCAGGTGCTTTCGACTTACGATGGGGACCTCAGAGACCCGCTCTGGTTGCCTCAGGAGAGGCCAGTCCCCATGCGAGTTGCTCGGGGGCCTCTCGGGATTCCTCTCCCCTCGATGCCGGGGCCTAAGACCTTGAGTGGAGTCGGTGCCGAAACCTGTGGATTCCTCTCCAGTGCTGACATGGAACTTGGGGTACTTCTGGAGCCTCCCCAGGGGAGTCAGTCCTCGTCTCGAGTGGGGGCATGCAGGTGCTCTTTCCTCCCGAGCTGTAGCAGCAGTGTCACGCTTCCCTTCGCGTGGATCAAGGCATCAGGGGCTTTCCCTTGAGGCTTTCCCACAGGACTGTCCCACGTGCCACCGTGGTGTGAGTCGATCCTCGGCTTCAAAGTCGAGGCAGTGCAGGGAAAACAGGTTTCCCTGGAATGGACTGAGACATCTGGAGGACTCTGGAATGGTGGCACGACCCTGGAGTTCCTCTCGCCTTTCGTGTGGAGAGTGCCTCTCTTGAGATGCAACAGGAACGCCGGGAATTCTTTCCCGAACACGCAGCGAAAGGAACCTGTCTCTCGAGCAATAAGGCGGAAACGGGGCTCCTCTGGATGTGGGCGGGACTCTCCTGCTTCCTCTCGAGTGGAGACGGGTATGTCGGGGAACTTCTTGAGTTGCAGCAAGGGTGTGAAGGACCCTTTGGAAGTTCCAGATGTTAGGTGTGATTAGCCTCGAGACGCCTCAGCGGAAATGGGCCTCATCTCGCCTGGAGGGGAGAACCTCCTGGATTTTCTCGAGTTGCGGCAGGTGCTCTCCACTTACGACGGGGACCTCAGGGACCTGCCTGGTGGCCTCAGGAAAGGCCAATCCCCATGCGAGTTGCTCAGGGGCCTCTCGGGATTCCTCTCCCGTCGATGCCGGGGCGTAAGACCATGTGTGGGGTTGGTGTCAGAACCTGAGGGTTCCTCTCCAGTGCTGACATGGATCTTGGGGTACTTCTGGAGTCTCCCCAGGGGACTCAGTCCTCGTCTCGAGTGGGGCGTGCACGTGCTCTTTCCTCCCGAGCTGTAGCAGCAGTGTCACGCTTCCCTTCGCGTGGATCAAGGCATCAGGTGCTTTCCCTCGAGGCTTTCCCACGAGGCTTTCCCACGAGGCTTTCCCACAGGACTGTCCCACGTGCCACCGTGGTGTGAGTCGATCCACGGCTTGAAAGTCGAGGCAGTCTAGGGAAAACAGGTTTCCCTGGAATGGACTGAGACATCTGGGGGACTCTGCGAATGTGGCACGACCCTGGAGTTCCTCTCGCCTTTCCTGTGGAGAGCGCCTCCTCTTGACTTGCGACGGGAATGCCGGGAATTCTATCCCGAACACGCCGGGAAAGGATCCCTCCTCTCGAGCTAGGAGGCGGAAACGGGGCTCCTCTGGATGTGGGCGGGACTCTCGTGCTTCCTCTCGAGTGGAGACGGGTATGTCAGGGAACTTCTTGAGTTGCAGCAAGGGTATGAAGGACCCTTTGGAAGTTCCAGAGGTTAGATGTGATTAGCCTCAAGACGCCTCAGCGGAAATGGGCCTCATCTCGCCTGGAGGGGAGAACCTCCTGGATTTTCTCGAGTTGCGGCAGGTGCTCTCGACTTACGACGGGGACCTCAGGGACAGGCTCTGGTGGCCTCGGGACAGGCCAGTCGCCATGCGAGTTGCTCGGGAGCCTCTCGGGATTCCTCTCCCGTCGATGCCGGGGCCTAAGACCTCGTGTGGAGTCGGTGCCGGAACCTGAGGATTCCTCTCCAGTGCTGACATGGATCTTGGGGTACTTCTGGAGTCTCCCCAGGGGAGTCAGTCCTCGTCTCGAGTGGGGGCATGCACGTGCGCTTTCCTCCCGAGCTGTAGCAGCAGTGTCACGCTTCCCTTCGCGTGGATCAAGGGCATCAGGGCTTTCCTCGAGGCTTTCCAGAGGCTTTCCCACGAGGCTTTCCCACAGGGCTGTCCCACGTGCCACCGTGGTGTGAGTCGATCCTCGGCTTGAAAGTCGAGGCAGTGCAGGGAAAACAGGTTTCCCTGGAATGGACTGAGACATCTGGGGGACTCTGGGAATGGTGGCACGACCCTGGAGTTCCTCTCGCCTTTCCTGTGGAGAGCGCCTCCTCTTGAGATGCGACGGGAACGCCGGGAATTCTTTCCCTGACCACGCAGCGAAAGGATCCCTGCTCTCGAGCTATGAGGCGGAAACGGGGCTCCTCTGGATGTGGGCGGGACTCTCGTGCTTCCTCTCGAGTGGAGACGGGTATGTCGGGGAACTTCTTGAGTTGCAGCAAGGGTGTGAAGGACCCTTTGGAAGTTCCAGAGGTTAGGTGTGATTAGCCTCGAGACGCCTCAGCGGAAATGGGCCTCATCTCGCCTGGAAGGGGAGAACCTCCTGGATTTTCTCGAGTTGCGGCAGGTGCTCTCGACTTACAGACGGGGACCTCAGGGACCCGCTCTGGTGGCCTCAGGAAAGGCCAGTCCCCATGCGAGTTGCTCGGGGCCTCTCGGGATTCCTCTCCCGTCGATGCCGGGGCCTAAGACCTTGTGTGGAGTCGGTGCCGGAACCTGAGGATTCCTCTCCAGTGCTGACATGGATCTTGGGGTACTTCTGGAGTCTCCCCAGGGGAGTCAGTCCTCGTCTCGAGTGGGGGCATGCACGTGCGCTTTCCTCCGAGCTGTAGCAGCAGTGTCACGCTTCCCTTCGCGTGGATCAAGGGAATCTGTGGCTTTCCTCGAGGCTTTCCCACGAGGCTTTCCCACGAGGCTTTCCACACAGGGCTGTCCCACGTGCCACCGTGGTGTGAGTCGATCCTCGGCTTGAAAGTCGAGGCAGTGCAGGGAAAACAGGTTTCCCTGGAATGGACTGAGACATCTGGGGGACTCTGGGAATGGTGGCACGACCCTGGAGTTCCTCTCGCCTTTCCTGTGGAGAGCGCCTCCTCTTGAGATTGCGACGGGAACGCCGGGAATTCTTTCCCGACCACGCAGGGAAAGGATCCCTCCTCTCGAGCTAGGAGGCGGAAACGGGGCTCCTCTGGATGTGGGCGGGACTCTCGTGCTTCCTCTCGAGTGGAGACGGGGTATGTCGGGGAACTTCTTGAGTTGCAGCAAGGGTGTGAAGGACCCTTTGGAAGTTCCAGAGGTTAGATGTGATTAGCCTCGAGACGCCTCAGCGGAAATGGGCCTCATCTCGCCTGGAGGGGAGAACCTCCTGGATTTTCTCGAGTTGCGGCAGGTGCTCTCGACTTACGACGGGGACCTCAGGGACCTGGCTCTGGTGGCCTCAGGAAAGGCCAGTCCCCATGCGAGTTGCTCGGGGCCTCTCGGGATTCCTCTCCCGTCGATGCCGGGGCCTAAGACCTTGTGTGGAGTCGGTGCCGGAACCTGAGGATTCCTCTCCAGTGCTGACATGGATCTTGGGGTACTTCTGGAGTCTCCCCAGGGGAGTTCAGTCCTCGTCTCGAGTTGGTGGCATGCACGTGCACTTTCCTCCCGAGCTGTAGCAGCAGTGTCACGCTTCCCTTCGCGTGGATCAAGGAATCTGTGGCTTTCCTGAGGCTTTGCAGGAGGCTTTCCCACGAGGCTTTCCCACAGGGCTGTCCCACGTGCCACCGTGGTGTGAGTCGATCCTCGGCTTGAAAGTCGAGGCAGTGCAGGGAAAACTGGTTTCCCTGGAATGGACTGAGACATCTGGGGGACTCTGGGAATGGTGGCACGACCCTGGAGTTCCTCTCGCCTTTCCTGTGGAGAGCGCCTCCTCTTGAGATGCGACGGGAAACGCCGGGAATTCTTATCCCGAACCACGCAGGGAAAGGATCCCTCCTCTCGAGCTAGGAGGCGGAAACGGGGCTCCTCTGGATGTGCGGCGGGACTCTCGTGCTTCCTCTCGAGTGGAGACGGGTATGTCGGGGAACTTCTTGAGTTGCAAGCAAGGGTGTGAAGGACCCTTTGGAAGTTCCAGAGGTTAGGTGTGATTAGCCTCCAGACGCCTCAGCGGAAATGGGCCTCATCTCGCCTGGAGGGGAGAACCTCCTGGATTTTCTCGAGTTGCGGCAGGTGCTCTCGACTTACGACGGGGACCTCAGGGACCGCTCTGGTGGCCTCAGGAAAGGCCAGTCCCCATGCGAGTTGCTCGCGGGGCCTCTCGGGATTCCTCTTCCCTCGATGCCGGGGCCGTAAGATCTTGTGTGGAGTCGGTGCTCGGAACCTGAGGATTCCTCTCCAGTGCTGACATGGATCTTGGGGTACTTCTGGAGTCTCCCCAGGGGAGTCAGTCCTCGTCTCGAGTGAGGGCATGCACGTGCGCTTTCCTCCCGAGCTGTAGCAGCAGTGTCACGCTTCCCTTCGCGTTGGATCACAAGGGCATTTCCCTCGAGGCTTTCCCGAGGCTTTCCCACCGAGGCTTTCCCACAGGGCTGTCCCACGTGCCACCGTGGTAGTGAGTCGATCCTCCGGCTGAAAGTCGAGGCAGTGCAGGGAAAACAGGTTTCCCTGGAATGGACTGAGACATCTGGGGACTCTGGCGAATGGTGGCACGACCCTGGAGTTCCTCTCGCCTTTCCTGTGGAGAGCGCCTCCTTGAGATGACGGGAACGGGGAATTCTTTCCGACCGCAGGGAAAGGACCCTCCTCTCGAGCTAGGAGGCGGAAACGGGCTCCTTGGATGTGGGCGGGACTCTCGTGCTTCCTCTCGAGTGGAAACGGGTATGTCGGGAAACTTCTTGAGTTGCAGCAAGGGTGTGAAGGACCCTTTGGAAGTTCCAGAGTTAGATGTGATTAGCCTTGAGACGCCCAGCGGAAATGGGCCTCATCTCGCCTGGAGGGGAGAACCTCCTGGATTTTCTCAGAGTTGCGGCAGGTGCTCTCGACTTACGACGGGGACCTCAGGACCCGCTCTGGTGGCCTCAGGAAAGGCCAGTCCCCATGCGAGTTGCTCGGGGCCTCTCGGGATTCCTCTCCCCTCGATGCCGGGGCCTAAGACCTTGTGTGGAGTCGGTGCCGGAACCTGAGGATTCCTCTCCAGTGCTGACATGGATCTTGGGGTACTTCTGGAGTCTCCCAGGGGAGTCAGTCCTCGTCTCGAGTGGGGGCATGCACGTGCGCTTTCCTCCGAGCTGTAGCAGCAGTGTCACGCTTCCCTTCGCGTGGATCAAGG
>NW_017216477.1:0-13170 GCF_001704415.2 Capra hircus
GCTCCGTGCAAGCAGGGCTTTCAACTTGACGGGGCTGGCTGCCTCCTCTTCCCCGAGGAGGCTCGCTTCCCTGCTGGCTGTGCACTCGCCTATCAGGCGGGCGCAGGGCTCCTCCAGCAGGTCTTGCCTCAGGGGCTGCTTCCCCTGAGTTGGGGCTGTGGGCAGGAACCCAGACACGCAGGATCAGGCCCCAACCACCTGCACATGTCTCTGCTGGGGAGGAGAGTGCTAGGGAACCTACGTCTGTCATACACTTTCTGGGCACCCAAGGAATCAGCCTCCGTGTGTGCGGGGCTGAAAACCCCAGCCAGGGGCCCTGGGAGCCTGGTGCTCTCGGTGCGGCGCTGATTCTAGGCGGCCTAGAAACCGCTGGAGGAGCCCTGCAGTTGCCCTTCCCTTCCCTCTGACAGAGCTCTCACTGCTGAAGCCCTTGGCAGTGTGCAACCCACCACCCCCTAAGCCCTCCCCAACGACGCCTGGCACCTATGTGCAAAGGCAAGGCAGGATTGGAGCTGAGGCAAGGAAGGCACCAGTGGCGTCTCCCAGGCTCGCTCAGACAGCTCCTTCCTGGGAGGGAGCCTAAAAGCAAGGCAAGTCTGGGCAAGGCGAGCCCCCGGCCGAGCAGCCTCGCGCCAGAAACTCTGCCAGATCGGGGCTCTGAGCAGAGCTAGAGCTCTGCCGTACTGGAGGCGCACTTAGCTCCGTGCAAGCAGGGCTTTCCTCTTGACT
This sequence comes from Capra hircus, assembly GCF_001704415.2. Taxonomy (NCBI): domain Eukaryota; kingdom Metazoa; phylum Chordata; class Mammalia; order Artiodactyla; family Bovidae; genus Capra; species Capra hircus. Next base: position 730 of record NW_017216477.1, read on the forward strand.
GGGCTCGGCTGCCTCCTCTTCTCCCGAGGAGGCTCGCTACACTGCTGGCTGTGCTCTCGCCTATCAGGCGGCGCGCAGGGCTCCTCCAGCAGGTCTTGCCTCAGGGGCTGCTTCCCCTGAGTTGGGCTGTGGGCGGGAACCCAGACACGCAGGATAAGGCCCCAACCACCTGCACATGTCTCTGCTGGGGAGGAGAGTGCTAGGGAACCTACGTCTCTCACACACTTTCTAGGCACCCACGGAGTCAGCCTCTGGGAGTGTGGGATGCAAAACCCAGCCAGGGGCCCTTGGAACCTGGTGCTCTCCGTGCGGAGCTTTGTCTGGGCGGCCAAGGAACCGCTGAAGGAGCCCTGCTGTTGCCCTTCGCTTCCCTCTGACAGAGCTTTCACTGCTGGAGCCCTTGGCAGTGTGCAACCCACCAGCCCCTAAGCCCTCCTCAAGGACGCTTGGGACCTAAGTGCAAAGGCAAGGCAGGGTAGAGCTGAAGCCAGGAAGGCGCCAGTGGCGTTTCCGAGCCTCACACAGCCTGCTCCTTCCTGGGGAGGGAGCCTTAAAGCAAGGCAAGTCTGCGCAAGGCTCGCCTATGGCAGAGCATCTTGGTGCCAGGAACTCTGCCAGATCGGGCCTCTGAACAGAGCTAGAGATCTGCCGTACTGGAGTCGCACTTAGCTTCGTGTAAGCAGGGATTTCAGCTTGACGGGGACTTGCTGCCTCCTCTTCCCCGAGGAGGCTCGCTTCCCTGCTGGCTGTGCACTCGCCTATCAGGCGGGGGCGCAGGGCTCCTCCAGCAGGTCTTGCCTCAGGGGCTGCTTCCCCTGAGTTGGGGCTGTGGGCAGGAACCCAGACACGCAGGATCAGGCCCCAAACACCTGCACATGTCTCTGCTGGGGAGGAGAGTGCTAGGGAACCTACGTCTGTCATACACTTTCTGGGCACCCAAGGAATCAGCCTCCGTGTGTGCGGGCTGAAAACCCCAGCCAGGGGACCTGGGAGCCTGGTGCTCTCCGTGTGGCGCTGAATCTGGGCGGCCAAGCAACCGCTGGAGGAGCCCTGCAGTTGCCCTTCCCTTCCCTCTGACAGAATTCTCACTGCTGGAGCCCTTGGCAGTGTGCAACCACCAGCCCCTAAGCTCTCCTTAAGGAGGACTGGGACCTAAGTGCAAAGGCAAGGCAGGATTGGAGCTGAGGCAAGAAAGGCGCCAGTGGCGACTCCCAGGCTCCTGCTGCCTGCTCCTTCCTGGAGAGGCAGCCTAAAAGCAAGGCAAGTCTGGGCAAGGCTAGCCCCCGGCAGAGCAGCCTCGCGCCAGGAACTCTGCCAGATCGGGGCTCTGAGCAGAGCTAGAGCTCTGCCGTACTGGAGGCGCACTTAGCTCCGTGCAAGCAGGGCTTTCAACTTGACGGGGCTGGGCTGCCTCCTCTTCCCCCGAGGAGGCTCGCTTCCCTGCTGGCTGTGCACTCGCCTATCAGGCGGGGGCGCAGGGCTCCTCCAGCAGGTCTTGCCTCAGGGGCTGCTTCCCCTGAGTTGGGGCTGTGGGCAGGAACCCAGACACGCAGGATCAGGCCCCAAACACCTGCACATGTCTCTGCTGGGGAGGAGAGTGCTAGGGAACCTACGTCTGTCATACACTTTCTGGGCACCCAAGGAATCAGCCTCCGTGTGTGCGGGGCTGAAAACCCCAGCCAGGGGCCCTGGGAGCCTGGTGCTCTCGGTGCGGCGCTGATCTGGGCGGGAAACCGCTGGAGGAGCCCTGCAGTTGCCCTTCCCTTCCCTCTGACAGAGCTCTCACTGCTGAGCCCTTGGCAGTGTGCAACCCACCAGCCCCTAAGCCCTCCCAACGACGCCTGGCACCTGTGCAAAGGCAAGGCAGGATTGGAGCTGAGGCAAGGAAGGCACCAGTGGCGTCTCCCAGGCTCGCTGACAGCTCCTTCCTGGGAGGGGCCTAAAAGCAAGGCAAGTCTGGGCAAGGCTAGCCCCCGCCGAGCAGCCTCGCGCCAGAAACTCTGCCAGATCGGGGCTCTGAGCAGAGCTAGAGCTCTGCCGTACTGGAGGCGCACTTAGCTCCGTGCAAGCAGGGCTTTCCTCTTGACTGGGCTCGGCTGCCTCCTCTTCTCCCGAGGAGGCTCGCTTACACTGCTGGCTGTGCACTCGCCTATCAGGCGGGCGCGCAGGGCTCCTCCAGCAGGTCTTGCCTCAGGGGCTGCTTCCCCTGAGTTGAGGCTGTGGGCGGGAACCCAGACACGCAGGATAAGGCCCCAACCACCTGCACATGTCTCTGCTGGGGAGGAGAGTGCTAGGGAACCTACGTCTCTCACACACTTTCTAGGCACCCACGGAGTCAGCCTCTGGGAGTGTGGGGATGCAAAACCCAGCCAGGGGCCCTTGGAACCTGGTGCTCTCCGTGCGGAGCTTTGTCTGGCGGCCAAGGAACCGCTGAAGGAGCCCTGCTGTTGCCCTTCGCTTCCCTCTGACAGAGCTTTCACTGCTGGAGCCCTTGGCAGTGTGCAACCCACCACCCCTAAGCCCTCCTCAAGGACGCTTGGGACCTAAGTGCAAAGGCAAGGCAGGGTAGAGCTGAAGCCAGGAAGGCGCCAGTGGCGTTTCCGAGCCTCACACAGCTGCTCCTTCCTGGGGGAGGGAGCCTTAAAGCAAGGCAAGTCTGCGCAAGGCTCGCCTATGGCAGAGCATCTTGGTGCCAGGAACTCTGCCAGATCGGGCCTCTGAACAGAGCTAGAGATCTGCCGTACTGGAGTCGCACTTAGCTTCGTGTAAGCAGGGGATTTCAGCTTGACGGGGACTTGCTGCCTCCTCTTCCCCCGAGGAGGCTCGCTTCCCTGCTGGCTGTGCACTCGCCTATCAGGCGGCGGGCGCAGGGCTCCTCCAGCAGGTCTTGCCTCAGGGGCTGCTTCCCCTGAGTTGGGGCTGTGGGCAGGAACCCAGACACGCAGGATCAGGCCCCAAACACCTGCACATGTCTCTGCTGGGAGGAGAGTGCTAGGGAACCTACGTCTGTCATACACTTTCTGGGCACCCAAGGAATCAGCCTCCGTGTGTGCGGGGCTGAAAACCCCAGCCAGGGGCCCTGGGAGCCTGGTGCTCTCCGTGCGGCGCTGTCTGGGCGGCCAAGAACCGCTGGAGGAGCCCTGCAGTTGCCCTTCCCTTCCCTCTGACAGAATTCTCACTGCTGGAGCCCTTGGCAGTGTGCAACCCACCAGCCCCTAAGCCCTCCTCAAGGACGCTGGGACCTAAGTGCAAAGGCAAGGCAGGATTGGAGCTGAGCAAGAAGGCGCCAGTGGCGTTTCCCAGCTCCTCAGCCTGCTCCTTCCTGGGAGAGGAGCCTAAAGCAAGGCAAGTCTGGGCAAGGCTAGCCCCCGGCAGAGCAGCCTCGCGCCAGGAACTCTGCCAGATCGGGGCTCTGAGCAGAGCTAGAGCTCTGCCGTACTGGAGGCGCACTTAGCTCGTGCAAGCAGGGCTTTCAACTTGACGGGGCTTGGCTGCCTCCTCTTCCCCGAGGAGGCTCGCTTCCCTGCTGGCTGTGCACTCGCCTATCAGGCGGGGGCGCAGGGCTCCTCCAGCAGGTCTTGCCTCAGGGCTGCTTCCCCTGAGGGCTGCAGGCCAGGGGCCCCAAACACCTGCACATGTCTCTGCTGGGGAGGAGAGTGCTAGGGAACCTACGTCTGTCATACACTTTCTGGGCACCCAAGGAATCAGCCTCCGTGTGTGCGGGGCTGAAAACCCCAGCCAGGGGCCCTGGAGCCTGGTGCTCTCCGTGCGGCGCTGATCTGGGCGGCCTAGAAACCGCTGGAGGAGCCCTGCAGTTGCCCTTCCCTTCCCTCTGACAGAGCTCTCACTGCTGGAAGCCCTTGGCAGTGTGCAACCCACCAGCCCCTAAGCCCTCCCCAAGGACGCCTGGGACCTAAGTGCAAAGGCAAGGCAGGATTGGAGCTGAGGCAAGGAAGGCGCCAGTGGCGTTCCCAGGCTCCTCAGCTCCTTCCTGGGGGAGGGAGCCTAAAAGCAAGGCAAGTCTGGGCAAGGCGCCCCGGCGAGCAGCCTCGCGCCAGGAACTCTGCCAGATCGGGGCTCTGAGCAGAGCTAGAGCTCTGCCGTACTGGAGGCGCACTTAGCTCCGTGCAAGCAGGGCTTTCACTTGACGGGCTGGGCTGCCTCCTCCCCGAGGAGGCTCGCTTCCCTGCTGGCTGTGCACTCGCCTATCAGGCGGGGCGCAGGGCTCCTCCAGCAGGTCTTGCCTCAGGGGCTGCTTCCCCTGAGTTGGGCTGTGGGCGGGAACCCAGACACGCAGGATCAGGGCCCCAACCACCTGCACATGTCTCTGCTGGGGAGGAGAGTGCTAGGGAACCTACGTCTGTCATACACTTTCTGGGCACCCAAGGAATCAGCCTCCGTGTGGGGATGCAAAACCCAGCCAGGGGCCCTTGGAGCCTGGTGCTCTCCGTGCGGGCTTTTCTGGGCGGCCAAGAACCGCTGGAGGAGCCCTGCAGTTGCCCTTCCTTCCCTCTGACAGAGCTCTCACTGCTGGAGCCCTTGGCAGTGTGCAACCCACCAGCCCCTAAGCCCTCCCAAGGACGCTTGGGACCTAAGTGCAAAGGCAAGGCAGGGGGTGGAGCTGAAGCCAGGAAGGCGCCAGTGGCGTTTCCGAGCCTCACAGCCTGCTCCTTCCTGGGGAGGGAGCCTTAAAGCAAGGCAAGTCTGGCAAGGCTCGCCCCGGCAGAGCATCTTGGCGCCAGGAAACTCTGCCAGATCGGGGCTCTGAACAGAGCTAGAGCTCTGCCGTACTGGAGCGCACTTAGCTCCGTGCAAGCAGGGCTTTCTCTTGACGGGCTGCTGCCTCCTCTTCCCCGAGGAGGCTCGCTTCCCTGCTGGCTGTGCACTCGCCTATCAGGCGGGGCGCAGGGCTCCTCCAGCAGGTCTTGCCTCAGGGGCTGCTTCCCCTGAGTTGGGGCTGTGGGCAGGAACCCAGACACGCAGGATCAGGCCCCAACACCTGCACATGTCTCTGCTGGGGAGGAGAGTGCTAGGGAACCTACGTCTGTCATACACTTTCTGGGCACCCAAGGAATCAGCCTCCTTGTGTGCGGGGCTGAAAACCCCAGCCAGGGGCCCTGGAGCCTGGTGCTCTCCGTGTGGCGCTGTCTGGGCGGCCAAGAACCGCTGGAGGAGCCCTGCAGTTGCCCTTCCCTTCCCTCTGACAGAATTCTCACTGCTGGAGCCCTTGGCAGTGTGCAACCCACCAGCCCCTAAGCCCTCCTTAAGGACGCTGGGACCTAAGTGCAAAGGCAAGGCAGGATTGGAGCTGAGCAAGAAGGCGCCAGTGGCGACTCCCAGGCTCCTCAGCCTGCTCCTTCCTGGGGAGGAGCCTAAAAGCAAGGCAAGTCTGGGCAAGGCTAGCCCCCCGGCAGAGCAGCCTCGCGCCAGGAACTCTGCCAGATCGGGGCTCTGAGCAGAGCTAGAGCTCTGCCGTACTGGAGGCGCACTTAGCTCCGTGCAAGCAGGCTTTCAGCTTGACGGGGCTGCTGCCTCCTCTTCCCCGAGGAGGCTCGCTTCCCTGCTGGCTGTGCACTCGCCTATCAGGCGGGGGGCGCAGGGCTCCTCCAGCAGGTCTTGCCTCAGGGGCTGCTTCCCCTGAGTTGGGGCTGTGGGCAGGAACCCAGACACGCAGGATCAGGCCCCAAACACCTGCACATGTCTCTGCTGGGGAGGAGAGTGCTAGGGAACCTACGTCTGTCATACACTTTCTGGGCACCCAAGGAATCAGCCTCCGTGTGTGCGGGGCTGAAAACCCCAGCCAGGGGCCCTGGGAGCCTGGTGCTCTCCGGCGCTGATCTGGGCGGCCAAGAAACCGCTGGAGGAGCCCTGCAGTTGCCCTTCCCTTCCCTCTGACAGATTCTCACTGCTGAGCCCTTGGCAGTGTGCAACCCACCAGCCCCTAAGCCTCCCCAAGGACTGGCACCTAAGTGCAAAGGCAAGGCAGGATTGGAGCTGAGGCAAGGAAGGCGCCAGTGGCGACTCCCAGGCTCCTCAGACAGCTCCTTCCTGGGAGGGAGCCTAAAAGCAAGGCAAGTCTGGGCAAGGCTAGCCCCCGGCGAGCAGCCTCGCGCCAGGAACTCTGCCAGATCGGGGCTCTGAGCAGAGCTAGAGCTCTGCCGTACTGGAGGCGCACTTAGCTCCGTGCAAGCAGGGCTTTCCTCTTGACGGGCTGGCTGCCTCCTCTTTCCCCGAGGAGGCTCGCTTCCCTGCTGGCTGTGCACTCGCCTATCAGGCGGGGCGCAGGGCTCCTCCAGCAGGTCTTGCCTCAGGGGCTGCTTCCCCTGAGTTGGGGCTGTGGGCAGGAACCCAGACACGCAGGATCAGGCCCCCAACACCTGCACATGTCTCTGCTGGGGAGGAGAGTGCTAGGGAACCTACGTCTGTCATACACTTTCTGGGCACCCAGGAATCAGCCTCGGTGTGTGGGGATGAAAACCCAGCCAGGGGCCTTGGACCTGGTGCTCTCCGTGCGGCTTTGTCTGGGCGGCCAAGAACCGCTGGAGGAGCCCTGCAGTTGCCCTTCCCTTCCCTCTGACAGAGCTTTCACTGCTGGAGCCCTTGGCAGTGTGCAACCCCCCAGCCCCTAAGCCTCAAGGACGCTTGGACCTAAGTGCAAAGGCAAGGCAGGGGAGAGCTGAGGCAGGAAGGCCAGTGGCGTTTCCCAGGCTCCACAGCCTGCTCCTTCCTGGGGAGGGAGCCTAAAAGCAAGGCAAGTCTGGCAAGGCTCGCCCGGCAGAGCAGCGCCAGGAACTCTGCCAGATCGGGCTCTGAGCAGAGCTAGAGCTCTGCCGTACTGGAGGCGCACTTAGCTCCGTGCAAGCAGGGCTTTCTCTTGACGGGCTTGCTGCCTCCTCTTCCCCGAGGAGGCTCGCTTCCCTGCTGGCTGTGCACTCGCCTATCAGGCGGGGCGCAGGGCTCCTCCAGCAGGTCTTGCCTCAGGGGCTGCTTCCCCTGAGTTGGCTGTGGGGGGAACCCAGACACGCAGGATAAGGCCCCAACCACCTGCACATGTCTCTGCTGGGGAGGAGAGTGCTAGGGAACCTACGTCTCTCACACACTTTCTAGGCACCCACGGAGTCAGCCTCTGGGAGTGTGGGGATGCAAAACCCAGCCAGGGGCCCTTGGAACCTGGTGCTCTCCGTGCGGAGCTTTGTCTGGGCGGCCAAGGAACCGCTGAAGGAGCCCTGCTGTTGCCCTTCGCTTCCCTCTGACAGAGCTTTCACTGCTGGAGCCCTTGGCAGTGTGCAACCCACCAGCCCCTAAGCCCTCCTCAAGGACGCTTGGGACCTAAGTGCAAAGGCAAGGCAGGGTAGAGCTGAAGCCAGGAAGGCGCCAGTGGCGTTTCCGAGCCTCACACAGCCTGCTCCTTCCTGGGGAGGGAGCCTTAAAGCAAGGCAAGTCTGCGCAAGGCTCGCCTATGGCAGAGCATCTTGGTGCCAGGAACTCTGCCAGATCGGGCCTCTGAACAGAGCTAGAGATCTGCCGTACTGGAGTCGCACTTAGCTTCGTGTAAGCAGGGATTTCAGCTTGACGGGGACTTGCTGCCTCCTCTTCCCCGAGGAGGCTCGCTTCCCTGCTGGCTGTGCACTCGCCTATCAGGCGGGGGCGCAGGGCTCCTCCAGCAGGTCTTGCCTCAGGGGCTGCTTCCCCTGAGTTGGGGCTGTGGGCAGGAACCCAGACACGCAGGATCAGGCCCCAAACACCTGCACATGTCTCTGCTGGGGAGGAGAGTGCTAGGGAACCTACGTCTGTCATACACTTTCTGGGCACCCAAGGAATCAGCCTCCGTGTGTGCGGGGCTGAAAACCCCAGCCAGGGGGACCTGGGAGCCTGGTGCTCTCCGTGTGGCGCTGAATCTGGGCGGCCAAGCAACCGCTGGAGGAGCCCTGCAGTTGCCCTTCCCTTCCCTCTGACAGAATTCTCACTGCTGGAGCCCTTGGCAGTGTGCAACCCACCAGCCCCTAAGCTCTCCTTAAGGAGGACTGGGACCTAAGTGCAAAGGCAAGGCAGGATTGGAGCTGAGGCAAGAAAGGCGCCAGTGGCGACTCCCAGGCTCCTGCTGCCTGCTCCTTCCTGGAGAGGCAGCCTAAAAGCAAGGCAAGTCTGGGCAAGGCTAGCCCCGGCAGAGCAGCCTCGCGCCAGGAACTCTGCCAGATCGGGGCTCTGAGCAGAGCTAGAGCTCTGCCGTACTGGAGGCGCACTTAGCTCCGTGCAAGCAGGGCTTTCAACTTGACGGGGCTGGGCTGCCTCCTCTTCCCCGAGGAGGCTCGCTTCCCTGCTGGCTGTGCACTCGCCTATCAGGCGGGGGCGCAGGGCTCCTCCAGCAGGTCTTGCCTCAGGGGCTGCTTCCCCTGAGTTGGGGCTGTGGGCAGGAACCCAGACACGCAGGATCAGGCCCCAAACACCTGCACATGTCTCTGCTGGGGAGGAGAGTGCTAGGGAACCTACGTCTGTCATACACTTTCTGGGCACCCAAGGAATCAGCCTCCGTGTGTGCGGGGCTGAAAACCCCAGCCAGGGGCCCTGGGAGCCTGGTGCTCTCGGTGCGGCGCTGATTCTAGGCGGCCTAGAAACCGCTGGAGGAGCCCTGCAGTTGCCCTTCCCTTCCCTCTGACAGAGCTCTCACTGCTGAAGCCCTTGGCAGTGTGCAACCCACCACCCCCTAAGCCCTCCCCAAACACGCCTGGCACCTATGTGCAAAGGCAAGGCAGGATTGGAGCTGAGGCAAGGAAGGCACCAGTGGCGTCTCCCAGGCTCGCTCAGACAGCTCCTTCCTGGGGAGGGAGCCTAAAAGCAAGGCAAGTCTGGGCAAGGCGAGCCCCCGGCCGAGCAGCCTCGCGCCAGAAACTCTGCCAGATCGGGGCTCTGAGCAGAGCTAGAGCTCTGCCGTACTGGAGGCCACTTAGCTCCGTGCAAGCAGGGCTTTCCTCTTGACTGGGCTCGGCTGCCTCCTCTTCTCCCGAGGAGGCTCGCTACACTGCTGGCTGTGCTCTCGCCTATCAGGCGGGCGCGCAGGGCTCCTCCAGCAGGTCTTGCCTCAGGGGCTGCTTCCCCTGAGTTGAGGCTGTGGCGGGAACCCAGACACGCAGGATAAGGCCCCAACCACCTGCACATGTCTCTGCTGGGGAGGAGAGTGCTAGGGAACCTACGTCTCTCACACACTTTCTAGGCACCCACGGAGTCAGCCTCTGGGAGTGTGGGGATGCAAAACCCAGCCAGGGGCCCTTGGAACCTGGTGCTCTCCGTGCGGAGCTTTGTCTGGGCGGCCAAGGAACCGCTGAAGGAGCCCTGCTGTTGCCCTTCGCTTCCCTCTGACAGAGCTTTCACTGCTGGAGCCCTTGGCAGTGTGCAACCCACCAGCCCCTAAGCCCTCCTCAAGGACGCTTGGGACCTAAGTGCAAAGGCAAGGCAGGGGTAGAGCTGAAGCCAGGAAGGCGCCAGTGGCGTTTCCGAGCCTCACACAGCCTGCTCCTTCCTGGGGAGGGAGCCTTAAAGCAAGGCAAGTCTGCGCAAGGCTCGCCTATGGCAGAGCATCTTGGTGCCAGGAACTCTGCCAGATCGGGCCTCTGAACAGAGCTAGAGATCTGCCGTACTGGAGTCGCACTTAGCTTCGTGTAAGCAGGGATTTCAGCTTGACGGGGACTTGCTGCCTCCTCTTCCCCCGAGGAGGCTCGCTTCCCTGCTGGCTGTGCACTCGCCTATCAGGCGGGGCGCAGGGCTCCTCCAGCAGGTCTTGCCTCAGGGGCTGCTTCCCCTGAGTTGGGGCTGTGGGCAGGAACCCAGACACGCAGGATCAGGCCCCAAACACCTGCACATGTCTCTGCTGGGGAGGAGAGTGCTAGGGAACCTACGTCTGTCATACACTTTCTGGGCACCCAAGGAATCAGCCTCCGTGTGTGCGGGGCTGAAAACCCCAGCCAGGGGACCTGGGAGCCTGGTGCTCTCCGTGTGGCGCTGAATCTGGGCGGCCAAGCAACCGCTGGAGGAGCCCTGCAGTTGCCCTTCCCTTCCCTCTGACAGAATTCTCACTGCTGGAGCCCTTGGCAGTGTGCAACCCACCAGCCCCTAAGCTCTCCTTAAGGAGGACTGGGACCTAAGTGCAAAGGCAAGGCAGGATTGGAGCTGAGGCAAGAAAGGCGCCAGTGGCGACTCCCAGGCTCCTGCTGCCTGCTCCTTCCTGGAGAGGCAGCCTAAAAGCAAGGCAAGTCTGGGCAAGGCTAGCCCCCGGCAGAGCAGCCTCGCGCCAGGAACTCTGCCAGATCGGGGCTCTGAGCAGAGCTAGAGCTCTGCCGTACTGGAGGCGCACTTAGCTCCGTGCAAGCAGGGCTTTCAACTTGACGGGGCTGGGCTGCCTCCTCTTCCCCCGAGGAGGCTCGCTTCCCTGCTGGCTGTGCACTCGCCTATCAGGCGGGGGCGCAGGGCTCCTCCAGCAGGTCTTGCCTCAGGGGCTGCTTCCCCTGAGTTGGGGCTGTGGGCAGGAACCCAGACACGCAGGATCAGGCCCCAAACCACCTGCACATGTCTCTGCTGGGGAGGAGAGTGCTAGGGAACCTACGTCTGTCATACACTTTCTGGGCACCCAAGGAATCAGCCTCCGTGTGTGCGGGGCTGAAAACCCCAGCCAGGGCCCTGGGAGCCTGGTGCTCTCGGTGCGGCGCTGATTCTAGGCGGCCTAGAAACCGCTGGAGGAGCCCTGCAGTTGCCCTTCCCTTCCCTCTGACAGAGCTCTCACTGCTGAAGCCCTTGGCAGTGTGCAACCCACCACCCCCTAAGCCCTCCCCAACGACGCCTGGCACCTATGTGCAAAGGCAAGGCAGGATTGGAGCTGAGGCAAGGAAGGCACCAGTGGCGTCTCCCAGGCTCGCTCAGACAGCTCCTTCCTGGGGAGGGAGCCTAAAAGCAAGGCAAGTCTGGGCAAGGCGAGCCCCCGGCCGAGCAGCCTCGCGCCAGAAACTCTGCCAGATCGGGGCTCTGAGCAGAGCTAGAGCTCTGCCGTACTGGAGGCCACTTAGCTCCGTGCAAGCAGGGCTTTCCTCTTGACTGGGCTCGGCTGCCTCCTCTTCTCCCGAGGAGGCTCGCTACACTGCTGGCTGTGCTCTCGCCTATCAGGCGGGCGCGCAGGGCTCCTCCAGCAGGTCTTGCCTCAGGGGCTGCTTCCCCTGAGTTGAGGCTGTGGGCGGGAACCCAGACACGCAGGATAAGGCCCCAACCACCTGCACATGTCTCTGCTGGGGAGGAGAGTGCTAGGGAACCTACGTCTCTCACACACTTTCTAGGCACCCACGGAGTCAGCCTCTGGGAGTGTGGGGATGCAAAACCCAGCCAGGGGCCCTTGGAACCTGGTGCTCTCCGTGCGGAGCTTTGTCTGGGCGGCCAAGGAACCGCTGAAGGAGCCCTGCTGTTGCCCTTCGCTTCCCTCTGACAGAGCTTTCACTGCTGGAGCCCTTGGCAGTGTGCAACCCACCAGCCCCTAAGCCCTCCTCAAGGACGCTTGGGACCTAAGTGCAAAGGCAAGGCAGGGGTAGAGCTGAAGCCAGGAAGGCGCCAGTGGCGTTTCCGAGCCTCACACAGCCTGCTCCTTCCTGGGGAGGGAGCCTTAAAGCAAGGCAAGTCTGCGCAAGGCTCGCCTATGGCAGAGCATCTTGGTGCCAGGAACTCTGCCAGATCGGGCCTCTGAACAGAGCTAGAGATCTGCCGTACTGGAGTCGCACTTAGCTTCGTGTAAGCAGGGATTTCAGCTTGACGGGGACTTGCTGCCTCCTCTTCCCCCGAGGAGGCTCGCTTCCCTGCTGGCTGTGCACTCGCCTATCAGGCGGGGCGCAGGGCTCCTCCAGCAGGTCTTGCCTCAGGGGCTGCTTCCCCTGAGTTGGGGCTGTGGGCAGGAACCCAGACACGCAGGATCAGGCCCCAAACACCTGCACATGTCTCTGCTGGGGAGGAGAGTGCTAGGGAACCTACGTCTGTCATACACTTTCTGGGCACCCAAGGAATCAGCCTCCGTGTGTGCGGGGCTGAAAACCCCAGCCAGGGGACCTGGGAGCCTGGTGCTCTCCGTGTGGCGCTGAATCTGGGCGGCCAAGCAACCGCTGGAGGAGCCCTGCAGTTGCCCTTCCCTTCCCTCTGACAGAATTCTCACTGCTGGAGCCCTTGGCAGTGTGCAACCCACCAGCCCCTAAGCTCTCCTTAAGGAGGACTGGGACCTAAGTGCAAAGGCAAGGCAGGATTGGAGCTGAGGCAAGAAAGGCGCCAGTGGCGACTCCCAGGCTCCTGCTGCCTGCTCCTTCCTGGAGAGGCAGCCTAAAAGCAAGGCAAGTCTGGGCAAGGCTAGCCCCGGCAGAGAGCACTGCCCAAACTCTGCCAGATCGGGCTCTGAGCAGAGCTAGAGCTCTGCCGTACTGG